>NW_017618809.1:0-22159 GCF_001879475.1 Ipomoea nil | reverse complement strand
CAACAATAAATCAAACAACAAATAATCAAACTAGACTTAAGGTGTGTGTGTTTTGTTCTACAGTCAACCACATGAGCAGTTAGATAAGAATGCAATTTGAAAAGGCATAAAAAACATCAATATCTTCTGCTTTCACCAGTGAAGCACATCAAAATCATAACAATAGCAACCACATTTTTTTATAAGCAACAGGAGGAAAGCAAAGCAAAAACACACATAATTTGGGGGAAAAAAGGAAAGGAAAAAGCGTTATCACTAATTTCAGACGCTGCCTGACCTGCTGTTACGGTGGCTGTTGAACGCTGGTGAGTGGGCTGCCGGCGTGACAGGCTGGTCGTGGTTGGCAGTCGTGGTCAGCGGTCGGCGGAAGCTTCAATCCGCAGAATTGAATTAGGCTGAATGGGGAAGCGTCTCTGTCTCATTTGGAGTCTCAGCTTCTTTTATTAATTTTAGTAAATAAGGGCTGAAATAAAATAAATTCCCTCGTTAATTAAAAAATAAAATAAAATAAAATAAACAAAAACAAAATTAAAAAATAAATTCCCTAATGAGACGCTGTTTAAAGAGTGGGGAGAAATAAAATTTAAAAAATAAATCGTGACGGAATAAATTTTGTCGTTAATTCCGTCGAAATATTTACTAAACTAGTATTGTACCCGTGCGATGCACGGATAAGACTTATACAGTAGTAATAAGATTATTTTTCTCATATGATTGAAAATTATTATTCTCTGAAAGGGAAAAGGACATAAAAATAAATTTAGACAAATGAGGACACACAAATAACCAACATATGCACACAACCAATTACAAAATAAACAAACAAATTAACAATGGTTAGAATATAACTCTCTAAAAAAATTAATTAATATTTATAACAATTACAATTATACATAAACATGTCATGTACATATATATATATATATATATATATATATATATATATATATATATATATATATATTATATATATATATAATATATATATACAACACACCACACACACAAACAAACAATATATATCATAGTGTATTAGCCTAGCTAAGGTTATCTCAAAAATTCTCAAAAATAAAAGAAAAAAAAGAAAAGGGCCAACTGCCAGCCCAACTCTATTTAAGTCAAATCATTATTGTATGGACCATATTTTGTATACAATAAAATAATGTACATTTAGTACACAAATAATGTACTTTTAGTATATAAAAATGTACTTTGTATTCATGAAAAGTACATTATTTAAAAACTAAAAGTACATTATTTTATATAATGTACATTCAGTACACAAATAATGTACTTTTAGTACCATTAAAAATATATTTTCTTTTATGGTCCATACAACACTACGGTGGACCATGGTCCACACAATAATTTGCCTATTTAAGTTATTACATATAACTAGCCAAATATACTGAGCCCATTCCATATACCCGATCTAGACCACTTCCTACCCCTCCCCTTATCAGTTCTGACTCTCCCGAACGGGAAACTACAGACCACTACCTAGGGTGAGCATCGGTCGGTTACGGTTAATAACGCGACCGATAACCGAAAAAATAACGGTGTTTTTTTAACCTATGTAACTGACCGAACATACACATATAACCGACTGAAACCGATTATGTCGGTTTTGGTCGGTTATTTCGGTAACCGAAAAACCGAGAGTGAACTTCATAATTTCATATTTTCATGCTTCATAGTCTTCACAATAAATGGTTTATACTAATAAATGGTTATCTAACTTACCATGAACTTCATAGTCTTCACAAAAACATACTAAATAAACAAACAATATGAACTTCATGGTCTTCAAAATTCACAAGTCATAGCCATACGCCCATACAACCATACTGCTTACTGCCAATCTACTTATCTGCCATAGTTCATTATTAAAAAAAAAAATAAAAATAAGCATGCTTCCACATACTGCCAATCTAAAATTAAAAAAAGAATTTAATACTAAAATTAAAAGTGAAATAATGAAACAGTGAATGAACTAACATTAGTATGTACTTAATAAACTAACATTTAATAAACTAACATTAGTGTCCTTTCAAAAAAAAAAAAAAAAAACTAACATTAGTGTGTGCTGAAATAAACTAACAGTGAATAAACTAACATTGTGAATTAGTGTGTACTTAATTCAATAAACTAAATTACTTAAACATATTCTAGAATGAACTAACATATTATATGAATTAACCAGAGTTAATAACACAGAGTTATGAACTAACATATTCGTATGAAGTTATGAACTAACACACTAAGTCAGTAACACTAACACATAATCACAGATACAACACAGTTTATTTCAATTGATTTGTAGTTTTTTTTCGTTCTTTCTATTCGAGATTGGGTTAGTGTTCTGCTACGCCTCTCGGTAAAGACTTCCTAGTTAGCGCTCCGTCGGTCCTTCAAATCAATTATATTGGGAGGTCTAACGAGTGAAAATGGTTCACAGTCCGACTGCTAATTCAAGTTACCTTTCAAAGAGACGAGATTCCGCATCAACTTATTTCGGGATGAAGACATGTCGGCCTTACGACTGCGAATGAAAGTCTTCCTAGCACAGAAAGGAAATGATGATTTACCCAAGTCCTTTGCTAAAACTTCTTGCTTATGCTTTCATTTTGTCATCGAGAGTAGGTTGGTGTGCAGTATACCTATTGGCTGGATGGATTGAATATATATATTCATCAATAAAGTTGCTTTGACGAGAAAGAGCCCTGAGTCCAACTCTCGCTCAGTAAGAATACAAGCCCGAAACAGCCTCCAACCCCTAATTATACGCCGACCCGCTTGACTTTTTGACTTAAGGAAATACGCAGCTAGACTTTGCCAGCTTTCCGGCTTAGACTGATTTAGTGAAGTATGCCAATTAAGATTGCCTTGCTTGGACTCTGCCTCTTTGGACTCACTAGCCTAAGGCTTAGCCAAGACTAATTTTTCCGTTGATAGAAATTTCCACCTTGCCGCTGATTTTGGGATTGAGCTCTACCAAGTAAGGTTACCTCTGAAGTTTGAGAACCAGCTGGAACTTGGATTGCTGAGGCTGTCTAATAAACTATTATAGACAGGATAGGATATTAATACTATCAAAGAAGATGAACTTGCGGGTAATATACTCTAAGACTGACTGACTGGCTTCGAATGAGGCTTTGAAGAAAGAGATAGAGGTTCTCAAGAGCGGATCTTCAAGAGCAAAGACCGGAGAACTCTAAGAGCTGATTTGTCTCAATTAGGCTTTTGACGGCGTAGAGAAAGATATTATTTTTATTGAGGGGATTCCTCTCTACTAGAATAAGGGAGAAGATCTACAACCTAGCAAACTAGCCTCCTTCTTACTAGCATTCTTCCGGGTCCTCTCGAACCAGCATCTTCCAACCTGGTGCTCTCACTTCTCGGACTAGTACAGGTCCAAACCAAAGCCAAAGCTCCAAAAGTCTAAGGATAAGTTCCTTCTCTATGGAAGAAAGAGAGTCCCTAGGAAGCTACTGTAAAGTGGCCGTAGGCGGTGAGCCAGTGCCAGTGGTTGAAGTCTAAGATTCAAAAGCAAAGCTGCTTTCTCAGGTTCAAAGAAGGCGAAGCTGTTCAAATTTCCTACTGAAATAGGCAAGCAACGACTTTTGGTCGACTTAAGCCAACTATACTTATTGCTTCGTCTTATGCTTTTGCTATCTGTCTTTCCATCCAACTTTGTTGTTCGCTTTGGGACCTGTTCCACCTTCAGTTTGGGATCTTAGGTTTGTGGGCCTTCTCCTTTGAATTGGCACTAGACTGAAACTAGTCAACTGAGCTATATCAGGGACTTAGCCTTCGACAGGACTGGAATCTTCGACATATAAATATGCCTCGAGAGTCGAACTCGAGCACTTCTTACGAAGGCACTTCGTAAGAAGTGGATACCAACTTGGTGTTGAGTTATCTTTTTTGTTACAGTTACGAACGATGGGGAAGGGAAGGCGATGAAATCGTTTATTTGTTTGAAAGACGAAGGAAAGGTTTCACACCCTTAAAAGCAGTAATTCATATGATTTTTTTAAATACAAAATTTAAAGTGAACAAATAGAATTATATAAAATTAGAAATTACCTTGAATATTTGATTATTGAAATTCTGGAGACCTGGATTTATGGACTCCGGCGAACGGCGACTCCGGCGACTCCGGCGACCGGCGACTCGACTCCGGCGTGAGGCGGTGAGCGGCGACCTGCGATTTACGGTTCGCGATTAAGGACGAGCCATCAGTTCGAGTCTTCGAGAGAGGGCTGCGAGCCCGCGATTGCGATTGAGAGACAGAGGGAGGCAGAGAGGGCTGCGGTTGCGCCTGCATTTAAGGTTCCGAGTCTTTGAGCGATTGAGAGACAGAGGGTTTACTGGTTTGGTTTAGGCGAATAGGGCCAATAGGGCAATACGTGATTACTGGTTTTGGCCCTTTTGTATAATTATAATACATACTAGCATTTTGTACGCGCATCGCGCGAAACTTATGTCTAATATTAAAATATTTGTAAGTAACCAAATTTACAAAATTAGTTAAAATTATGTTTTGCAATTTCTTAAAGCGGTGATACTTTTGAATTATCATTGATGGGGTGAGGACCCCGGCCCAAGAGATAGGGGCCCAAAGAAAATAGATAGGAGAACTGGGCCAGAGTCGAGAGGAGCCCGAAGAGCAATTGGGCCGAGTCCGGGAGTCGGCCCAGGCCCAAGCACGGGGCCCAGTTCAGAGCTGCTAAGAGGAGTCCAGTAGGAGCTTAGGCCGAGACAAGGAGTCGACCGAGGCCCAAGCCCAGGAAAGGACTCGGCTCAAGGAGCCGTTGAGAGCATTGAAGAGGTTCGTTTAAAAGGGAGCCGTTAAGACATTGAAAGCAGGACTCGGTCAGGCCGTTACAAGCCTGGGAGAGCCGTTGGTCGACCGAGTAATGGCGTCCAACGGCTCCGTATCTTAATTAGCCTTGAAGTCGGCCATTAAAGGCCTTCAAGTCGGTAGAGGAGGAGCCACTATATAAAGGCTCCTCCATTCTTGTAAAAGGACAGACGATTGAACACCCAGAGGGGGAGAATACCAAAAAGGTTCCGAGTACTCGCATTATCTCCGAGATAGGCATACATTTTACTGAAAGGTGCACCCACCAGCCAAAGGTTGAGTTGGACCTCCCGAAGAGGAGGAGGCTCAGTGGCGTCAGAAGCCGGTTATCAACATGATAGTCGGCGGGCCGGAAGGTGGTGACTCAACGAACACCAGAAAAGCCTGGGCCCGCCAGTTATACGTCGGAACGGTGTACTGGCGCGAGGAGAACCCTAAAAAGGTGTGTCGAGAGCCCATTGTGTTTACCGACCGAGATTTACCAGCCGGTGAAACACCGCATCGAGATGCGTTGGTTATAGCTATGGACATCAATGGCGTTGTCGTTCGACGAATCCTGGTAGACACCGGAAGCAGCGTCAATGTGCTGTACCTAGAAACCTTCATCAAAATGGGAATGACTCGGGAACAGCTGAGTCCTGTCAAAACTCCCCTCGCCGGTTTCACAGGGGACTCGGTGGAGGCGGAAGGATCGATCACACTTCCAGTTGAGATCGGCAGTTACCCAGACGTACAGAGACTCAGCATGAAGTTCATTGTGGTGAATCTGGCCTGTTCGCATAACGCTATACTCGGCCGACCGGGTCTCGAGGATCTAGGAGCGTTGATTTCAATTGAGCATCTTTGTTTAAAATTCCTCACGCCAAACGGAATAGGCACGGTGCGCTGTGACCGTAAGGTCGCCCGCGACTGCTACCTACAGGCATGTAAGGGGATGGGCAAACGCGAGATACAGGTCCATGAGATCACCGAGAGGCCCCCAAAAAGGACGATAATACCACGTCCGGAGCCTGCCGTCGAGTTGGAAGAAGTCGAGATCGACTCCACGCAGCCGGACCGACGAGTCCGAATTGGAGTCGGCCTCCCCGAGGAAGTAAAGGAAGAAATTATAAAGGTGCTCCGGGAACACCGGATGGTCTTCGCCTGGTGCCCGGAGGACATGCCAGGCGTCGACCGATCGATAATATCGCACAGACTCGCTGTGGATCCCGGGCATCGACCGGTTGTGCAGAAGAAGCGATACCTGGCCAACGACCAAAGAGAATTTGTGAAGAAGGAAGTGAGCACGCTACTCGCAGCCGGACACGTCCGCGAAGTTAAGTACCCGGAGTGGTTGGCGAATGTGGTCCTTGTACCCAAGCCCCCGGCGTGGCGGATGTGCGTGGATTACACCGACCTTAATAAGGCCTGCCCAAAAGATCCGTTCCCCTTACCTCGGATCGATCAACTGGTCGACGAGACGGCGGGGTCGGCGCTGTTGAGCTTTATGGACGCCTTTAGGGGGTACCATAAGATATTCATGCACTCGGCGGACGAAGAAAAGACCGCGTTTCTGACACCGGACGGAGTTTATTGTTACCGAGTCATGCCATTTGGCCTCAAGAACGCCGGAGCCACGTATACCCGAATGGTGGCCCGATTGTTTCAGCACCTGTTGGGAAAATCGATGGCCGCGTACGTCGACGACATGCTCGTCAAGAGCCGAGAGGAGAGCAAACACGCAGAAGACTTGGCCGACTGCTTCAAAGTAATGTTAAGGTACAACCTCCGGCTGAACCCTAAGAAATGCGCGTTCGCCGTGCAAGGTGGAAAGTTCCTGGGTTACATGGTCACCAAGCGAGGTATCGAGCCTAACCCTGAGAAAGTACAGGCCATCGTCGACATGCAGCCTCCCAGCACTATAAAAGACCTGCAACGGCTGACCGGCCGATTGGCCGCCCTTAGCCGCTTCCTAAGCAAGGCGGCAGATAAGACCGTGCCCTTCTTCGAAGCCATGAAGAAGAAGGAAGGATTCGCTTGGACCCCGGAGTGCCAGCAGTCGTTTGAAGAATTGAAACAATACCTCTCGACACCCCCGGTATTGTCTACCCCCCAGGCGGGCGAGCCCTTGTTTCTGTACTTAGCCGCCTCTTGCAAGGCGGTGAGTTCGGTGTTGGTCCGAGAGGAAGAGCGAGTCCAGCACCCGGTTTACTACGTAAGCCGGTCTCTGAAGGCTGCCGAGTCAAGGTATACCGCCTTGGAAAAAATTGTATACGCGTTGGTGATTACCGTGCGCAAGTTGGCGCCCTACTTCCAAGCGCACACCGTTCGAGTACTGACAGACCAGCCTCTCGGAAGAGTTTTGCGAAACCCATCGTCATCCGGCCGCCTGGTAAAATGGGCCGTAGAACTAACCCAATACGGGATTGAATACCAGCCCCGGCCTTCTATAAAGGGTCAGGCCTTGGCCGATTTTTTGGTCGAATGCACCGCGAGTGAGGAAGAAAAGGAACGCGCCGTGGAGAGCTGCCTAGGCGAATGGTGGGAAATGCATGCGGACGGAGCATCGAGTCGACAGCACTGCGGAGGAGGTGTTGTGCTCATCACCCCCGAAGGATTCCGACTGTATTATGCCCTGAGCTATCTGTTCCAAGCCTCCAACAACGAGGCCGAGTACGAAGCTGTGTTAAACGGCCTCCGAATCGCCAGGGCCTTAGGGGTCGAGAGGTTACGAGTCAAGACTGGCTCTAAGTTAGTAGTCGGGCAAATCTCAGGCACATGCGAGGCAAAGAATGCCCGGATGACTCTATATAGATTCAAGTGCATAAAGTGAATAAATCCATCTCTTCCATTTGTAATCCGGTGTGAGATATTCATAATTTCATATCAAGAATTGTCACAGACTAGCTACCAGTTATAAAGAATTAAAGATGCAAATTATTTACTTTTCATCCTTGTGATTTTCATAAAATATGATGTCTCAGTTTACCAAATGAAAGTTTCCCTGCCTTATACAATTTTTGTAAATCATAAAATGGAGAGACATCTCCCCGTGTTTGACCTTAACAAATATGTGAAAAGTTTCCCTGCTCATCTGTTAGACTGTAGACTACCATTTGAATAAACCATTCCGCAGTCTTCTTCATTACTTTCACTTTAATTTGATTTTATTATTACCCTGTATACATGTGTTTTCTTTTTTCTTTTTCTCAAACTTCATATTAATTATATTTTTCATAAACACTTGTAATTCTTTATAAGATAGTATCTATTCTATAAATCTATACTTGTAACGACTTTTATTATTTACATGATAATTAACTCATATTAATTAGTTTATTATAAATTTATATTCTTAAACTATAACTAGTTAAGTCTTTATTAAAGATCAGTGAAGACTGAACATTCAACAAATCAAACAACAACAATAAATCAAACAACAAATAATCAAACTAGACTTAAGGTGTGTGTGTTTTGTTCTACAGTCAACCACATGAGCAGTTAGATAAGAATGCAATTTGAAAAGGCATAAAAAAACATCAATATCTTCTGCTTTCACCAGTGAAGCACATCAAAATCATAACAATAGCAACCACATTTTTTTATAAGCAACAGGAAAGCAAAGCAAAAACACACATAATTTGGGGGAAAAAAAAGGAAAGGAAAAACAGCGTTATCACTAATTTCAGACGCTGCCTGACCTGCTGTTACGGTGGCTGTTGAACGCTGGTGAGTGGGCTGCCGGCTGTGACAAGGCTGGTCGTGGTTGGCAGTCGTGGTCAGCGGTCGGCGGAAGCTTCAATCCGCAGAATTGAATTAGGCTGAATGGGGAAGCGTCTCTGTCTCATTTGGAGTCTCAGCTTCTTTTATTAATTTTAGTAAATAAGGGCTGAAATAAAATAAATTCCCTCGTTAATTAAAAAATAAAATAAAATAAAATAAACAAAAACAAAATTAAAAAATAAATTCCCTAATGAGACGCTGTTTAAAGAGTGGGGAGAAATAAAATTTAAAAAATAAATCGTGACGGAATAAATTTTGTCGTTAATTCCGTCGAAATATTTACTAAACTAGTATTGTACCCGTGCGATGCACGGATAAGACTTATACAGTAGTAATAAGATTATTTTTCTCATATGATTGAAAATTATTATTCTCTGAAAGGGAAAAGGACATAAAAATAAATTTAGACAAATGAGGACACACAAATAACCAACATATGCACACAACCAATTACAAAATAAACAAACAAATTAACAATGGTTAGAATATAACTCTCTAAAAAAATTAATTAATATTTATAACAATTACAATTATACATAAACATGTCATGTACATATATATATATATATATATATATATATATATATATATATATATATATATATATATATATATATATATATATATATACACACACACACACACACAAACAAACAATATATATCATAGTGTATTAGCCTAGCTAAGGGTTATCTCAAAAATTCTCAAAAATAAAAGAAAAAAAGAAAAGGGCCAACTGCCAGCCCAACTCTATTTAAGTCAAATCATTATTGTATGGACCATATTTTGTATACAATAAAATAATGTACATTTAGTACACAAATAATGTACTTTTAGTATATTAAAAATGTACTTTGTATTCATGAAAAGTACATTATTTAAAAACTAAAAGTACATTATTTTATATAATGTACATTCAGTACACAAATAATGTACTTTTAGTACATTAAAAATATATTTTCTTTTATGGTCCATACAACACTACGTGGACCATGGTCCACACAATAATTTGCCTATTTAAGTTATTTACATATAACTAAGCCAAATATACTGAGCCCATTCCATATACCCGATCTAGACCACTTCCTACCCCTCCCCTTATCAGTTCTGACTCTCCCGAACGGGAAACTACAGACCACTACCTAGGGGTGAGCATCGGTCGGTTACGGTTAATAACCGACCGATAACCGAAAAAATAACGGTGTTTTTTTAACCTATGTAACTGACCGAACATACACATATAACCGACTGAAACCGATTATGTCGGTTTTGGTCGGTTATTTCGGTAACCGAAAAACCGAGAGTGAACTTCATAATTTCATATTTTCATGCTTCATAGTCTTCACAATAAATGGTTTATACTAATAAATGGTTATCTAACTTACCATGAACTTCATAGTCTTCACAAAACATACTAAATAAACAAACAATATGAACTTCATGGTCTTCAAAATTCACAAGTCATAGCCATACGCCCATACAACCATACTGCTTACTGCCAATCTACTTATCTGCCATAGTTCATTATTAAAAAAAAAAATAAAAATAAGCATGCTTCCACATACTGCCAATCTAAAATTAAAAAAAGAATTTAATACTAAAATTAAAAGGTGAAATAATGAAACAGTGAATGAACTAACATTAGTATGTACTTAATAAACTAACATTTAATAAACTAACATTAGTGTCCTTTCAAAAAAAAAAAAACTAACATTAGTGTGTGCTGAAATAAACTAACAGTGAATAAACTAACATTGTGAATTAGTGTGTACTTAATTCAATAAACTAAATTACTTAAACATATTCTAGAATAAACTAACATATTATATGAATTAACCAGAGTTAATAACACAGAGTTATGAACTAACATATTCGTATGAAGTTATGAACTAACACACTAAGTCAGTAACACTAACACATAATCACAGATACAACACAGTTTATTTCAATTGATTTGTAGTTTTTTTTCGTTCTTTCTATTCGAGATTGGGTTAGTGTTCTGCTACGCCTCTCGGTAAAGACTTCCTAGTTAGCGCTCCGTCGGTCCTTCAAATCAATTATATTGGGAGGTCTAACGAGTGAAAATGGTTCACAGTCCGACTGCTAATTCAAGTTACCTTTCAAAGAGACGAGATTCCGCATCAACTTATTTCGGGATGAAGACATGTCGGCCTTACGACTGCGAATGAAAGTCTTCCTAGCACAGAAAGGAAATGATGATTTACCCAAGTCCTTTGCTAAAACTTCTTGCTTATGCTTTCATTTTGTCATCGAGAGTAGGTTGGTGTGCAGTATACCTATTGGCTGGATGGATTGAATATATATATTCATCAATAAAGTTGCTTTGACGAGAAAGAGCCCTGAGTCCAACTCTCGCTCAGTAAGAATACAAGCCCGAAACAGCCTCCAACCCCTAATTATACGCCGACCCGCTTGACTTTTTGACTTAAGGAAATACGCAGCTAGACTTTGCCAGCTTTCCGGCTTAGACTGATTTAGTGAAGTATGCCAATTAAGATTGCCTTGCTTGGACTCTGCCTCTTTGGACTCACTAGCCTAAGGCTTAGCCAAGACTAATTTTTCCGTTGATAGAAATTTCCACCTTGCCGCTGATTTTGGGATTGAGCTCTACCAAGTAAGGTTACCTCTGAAGTTTGAGAACCAGCTGGAACTTGGATTGCTGAGGCTGTCTAATAAACTATTATAGACAGGATAGGATATTAATACTATCAAAGAAGATGAACTTGCGGGTAATATACTCTAAGACTGACTGACTGGCTTCGAATGAGGCTTTGAAGAAAGAGATAGAGGTTCTCAAGAGCGGATCTTCAAGAGCAAAGACCGGAGAACTCTAAGAGCTGATTTGTCTCAATTAGGCTTTTGACGGCGTAGAGAAAGATATTATTTTTATTGAGGGGATTCCTCTCTACTAGAATAAGGGAGAAGATCTACAACCTAGCAAACTAGCCTCCTTCTTACTAGCATTCTTCCGGGTCCTCTCGAACCAGCATCTTCCAACCTGGTGCTCTCACTTCTCGGACTAGTACAGGTCCAAACCAAAGCCAAAGCTCCAAAAGTCTAAGGATAAGTTCCTTCTCTATGGAAGAAAGAGAGTCCCTAGGAAGCTACTGTAAAGTGGCCGTAGGCGGTGAGCCAGTGCCAGTGGTTGAAGTCTAAGATTCAAAAGCAAAGCTGCTTTCTCAGGTTCAAAGAAGGCGAAGCTGTTCAAATTTCCTACTGAAATAGGCAAGCAACGACTTTTGGTCGACTTAAGCCAACTATACTTATTGCTTCGTCTTATGCTTTTGCTATCTGTCTTTCCATCCAACTTTGTTGTTCGCTTTGGGACCTGTTCCACCTTCAGTTTGGGATCTTAGGTTTGTGGGCCTTCTCCTTTGAATTGGCACTAGACTGAAACTAGTCAACTGAGCTATATCAGGGACTTAGCCTTCGACAGGACTGGAATCTTCAACATATAAATATGCCTCGAGAGTCGAACTCGAGCACTTCTTACGAAGGCACTTCGTAAGAAGTGGATACCAACTTGGTGTTGAGTTATCTTTTTTGTTACAGTTACGAACGATGGGGAAGGGAAGGCGATGAAATCGTTTATTTGTTTGAAAGACGAAGGAAAGGTTTCACACCCTTAAAAGCAGTAATTCATATGATTTTTTTAAATACAAAATTTAAAGTGAACAAATAGAATTATATAAAATTAGAAATTACCTTGAATATTTGATTATTGAAATTCTGGAGACCTGGATTTATGGACTCCGGCGAACGGCGACTCCGGCGACTCCGGCGACCGGCGACTCGACTCCGGCGTGAGGCGGTGAGCGGCGACCTGCGATTTACGGTTCGCGATTAAGGACGAGCCATCAGTTCGAGTCTTCGAGAGAGGGCTGCGAGCCCGCGATTGCGATTGAGAGACAGAGGGAGGCAGAGAGGGCTGCGGTTGCGCCTGCATTTAAGGTTCCGAGTCTTTGAGCGATTGAGAGACAGAGGGTTTACTGGTTTGGTTTAGGCGAATAGGGCCAATAGGGCAATACGTGATTACTGGTTTTGGCCCTTTTGTATAATTATAATACATACTAGCATTTTGTACGCGCATCGCGCGAAACTTATGTCTAATATTAAAATATTTGTAAGTAACCAAATTTACAAAATTAGTTAAAATTATGTTTTGCAATTTCTTAAAGCGGTGATACTTTTGAATTATCATTGATGGGGTGAGGACCCCGGCCCAAGAGATAGGGGCCCAAAGAAAATAGATAGGAGAACTGGGCCAGAGTCGAGAGGAGCCCGAAGAGCAATTGGGCCGAGTCCGGGAGTCGGCCCAGGCCCAAGCACGGGGCCCAGTTCAGAGCTGCTAAGAGGAGTCCAGTAGGAGCTTAGGCCGAGACAAGGAGTCGACCGAGGCCCAAGCCCAGGAAAGGACTCGGCTCAAGGAGCCGTTGAGAGCATTGAAGAGGTTCGTTTAAAAGGGAGCCGTTAAGACATTGAAAGCAGGACTCGGTCAGGCCGTTACAAGCCTGGGAGAGCCGTTGGTCGACCGAGTAATGGCGTCCAACGGCTCCGTATCTTAATTAGCCTTGAAGTCGGCCATTAAAGGCCTTCAAGTCGGTAGAGGAGGAGCCACTATATAAAGGCTCCTCCATTCTTGTAAAAGGACAGACGATTGAACACCCAGAGGGGGAGAATACCAAAAAGGTTCCGAGTACTCGCATTATCTCCGAGATAGGCATACATTTTACTGAAAGGTGCACCCACCAGCCAAAGGTTGAGTTGGACCTCCCGAAGAGGAGGAGGCTCAGTGGCGTCAGAAGCCGGTTATCAACATGATAGTCGGCGGGCCGGAAGGTGGTGACTCAACGAACACCAGAAAAGCCTGGGCCCGCCAGTTATACGTCGGAACGGTGTACTGGCGCGAGGAGAACCCTAAAAAGGTGTGTCGAGAGCCCATTGTGTTTACCGACCGAGATTTACCAGCCGGTGAAACACCGCATCGAGATGCGTTGGTTATAGCTATGGACATCAATGGCGTTGTCGTTCGACGAATCCTGGTAGACACCGGAAGCAGCGTCAATGTGCTGTACCTAGAAACCTTCATCAAAATGGGAATGACTCGGGAACAGCTGAGTCCTGTCAAAACTCCCCTCGCCGGTTTCACAGGGGACTCGGTGGAGGCGGAAGGATCGATCACACTTCCAGTTGAGATCGGCAGTTACCCAGACGTACAGAGACTCAGCATGAAGTTCATTGTGGTGAATCTGGCCTGTTCGCATAACGCTATACTCGGCCGACCGGGTCTCGAGGATCTAGGAGCGTTGATTTCAATTGAGCATCTTTGTTTAAAATTCCTCACGCCAAACGGAATAGGCACGGTGCGCTGTGACCGTAAGGTCGCCCGCGACTGCTACCTACAGGCATGTAAGGGGATGGGCAAACGCGAGATACAGGTCCATGAGATCACCGAGAGGCCCCCAAAAAGGACGATAATACCACGTCCGGAGCCTGCCGTCGAGTTGGAAGAAGTCGAGATCGACTCCACGCAGCCGGACCGACGAGTCCGAATTGGAGTCGGCCTCCCCGAGGAAGTAAAGGAAGAAATTATAAAGGTGCTCCGGGAACACCGGATGGTCTTCGCCTGGTGCCCGGAGGACATGCCAGGCGTCGACCGATCGATAATATCGCACAGACTCGCTGTGGATCCCGGGCATCGACCGGTTGTGCAGAAGAAGCGATACCTGGCCAACGACCAAAGAGAATTTGTGAAGAAGGAAGTGAGCACGCTACTCGCAGCCGGACACGTCCGCGAAGTTAAGTACCCGGAGTGGTTGGCGAATGTGGTCCTTGTACCCAAGCCCCCGGCGTGGCGGATGTGCGTGGATTACACCGACCTTAATAAGGCCTGCCCAAAAGATCCGTTCCCCTTACCTCGGATCGATCAACTGGTCGACGAGACGGCGGGGTCGGCGCTGTTGAGCTTTATGGACGCCTTTAGGGGGTACCATAAGATATTCATGCACTCGGCGGACGAAGAAAAGACCGCGTTTCTGACACCGGACGGAGTTTATTGTTACCGAGTCATGCCATTTGGCCTCAAGAACGCCGGAGCCACGTATACCCGAATGGTGGCCCGATTGTTTCAGCACCTGTTGGGAAAATCGATGGCCGCGTACGTCGACGACATGCTCGTCAAGAGCCGAGAGGAGAGCAAACACGCAGAAGACTTGGCCGACTGCTTCAAAGTAATGTTAAGGTACAACCTCCGGCTGAACCCTAAGAAATGCGCGTTCGCCGTGCAAGGTGGAAAGTTCCTGGGTTACATGGTCACCAAGCGAGGTATCGAGCCTAACCCTGAGAAAGTACAGGCCATCGTCGACATGCAGCCTCCCAGCACTATAAAAGACCTGCAACGGCTGACCGGCCGATTGGCCGCCCTTAGCCGCTTCCTAAGCAAGGCGGCAGATAAGACCGTGCCCTTCTTCGAAGCCATGAAGAAGAAGGAAGGATTCGCTTGGACCCCGGAGTGCCAGCAGTCGTTTGAAGAATTGAAACAATACCTCTCGACACCCCCGGTATTGTCTACCCCCCAGGCGGGCGAGCCCTTGTTTCTGTACTTAGCCGCCTCTTGCAAGGCGGTGAGTTCGGTGTTGGTCCGAGAGGAAGAGCGAGTCCAGCACCCGGTTTACTACGTAAGCCGGTCTCTGAAGGCTGCCGAGTCAAGGTATACCGCCTTGGAAAAAATTGTATACGCGTTGGTGATTACCGTGCGCAAGTTGGCGCCCTACTTCCAAGCGCACACCGTTCGAGTACTGACAGACCAGCCTCTCGGAAGAGTTTTGCGAAACCCATCGTCATCCGGCCGCCTGGTAAAATGGGCCGTAGAACTAACCCAATACGGGATTGAATACCAGCCCCGGCCTTCTATAAAGGGTCAGGCCTTGGCCGATTTTTTGGTCGAATGCACCGCGAGTGAGGAAGAAAAGGAACGCGCCGTGGAGAGCTGCCTAGGCGAATGGTGGGAAATGCATGCGGACGGAGCATCGAAGTCGACAGCACTGCGGAGGAGGTGTTGTGCTCATCACCCCCGAAGGATTCCGACTGTATTATGCCCTGAGCTATCTGTTCCAAGCCTCCAACAACGAGGCCGAGTACGAAGCTGTGTTAAACGGCCTCCGAATCGCCAGGGCCTTAGGGGTCGAGAGGTTACGAGTCAAGACTGACTCTAAGTTAGTAGTCGGGCAAATCTCAGGCACATGCGAGGCAAAGAATGCCCGGATGACTCTATATAGATTCAAGTGCATAAAGTGAATAAATCCATCTCTTCCATTTGTAATCCGGTGTGAGATATTCATAATTTCATATCAAGAATTGTCACAGACTAGCTACCAGTTATAAAGAATTAAAGATGCAAATTATTTACTTTTCATCCTTGTGATTTTCATAAAATATGATGTCTCAGTTTACCAAATGAAAGTTTCCCTGCCTTATACAATTTTTGTAAATCATAAAATGGAGAGACATCTCCCCGTGTTTGACCTTAACAAATATGTGAAAAGTTTCCCTGCTCATCTGTTAGACTGTAGACTACCATTTGAATAAACCATTCCGCAGTCTTCTTCATTACTTTCACTTTAATTTGATTTTATTATTACCCTGTATACATGTGTTTTCTTTTTTCTTTTTCTCAAACTTCATATTAATTATATTTTTCATAAACACTTGTAATTCTTTATAAGATAGTATCTATTCTATAAATCTATACTTGTAACGACTTTTATTATTTACATGATAATTAACTCATATTAATTAGTTTATTATAAATTTATATTCTTAAACTATAACTAGTTAAGTCTTTATTAAAGATCAGTGAAGACTGAACATTCAACAAATCAAACAACAACAATAAATCAAACAACAAATAATCAAACTAGACTTAAGGTGTGTGTGTTTTGTTCTACAGTCAACCACATGAGCAGTTAGATAAGAATGCAATTTGAAAAGGCATAAAAAAACATCAATATCTTCTGCTTTCACCAGTGAAGCACATCAAAATCATAACAATAGCAACCACATTTTTTTATAAGCAACAGGAAAGCAAAGCAAAAACACACATAATTTGGGGGAAAAAAAAGGAAAGGAAAAACAGCGTTATCACTAATTTCAGACGCTGCCTGACCTGCTGTTACGGTGGCTGTTGAACGCTGGTGAGTGGGCTGCCGGCTGTGACAAGGCTGGTCGTGGTTGGCAGTCGTGGTCAGCGGTCGGCGGAAGCTTCAATCCGCAGAATTGAATTAGGCTGAATGGGGAAGCGTCTCTGTCTCATTTGGAGTCTCAGCTTCTTTTATTAATTTTAGTAAATAAGGGCTGAAATAAAATAAATTCCCTCGTTAATTAAAAAATAAAATAAAATAAAATAAACAAAAACAAAATTAAAAAATAAATTCCCTAATGAGACGCTGTTTAAAGAGTGGGGAGAAATAAAATTTAAAAAATAAATCGTGACGGAATAAATTTTGTCGTTAATTCCGTCGAAATATTTACTAAACTAGTATTGTACCCGTGCGATGCACGGATAAGACTTATACAGTAGTAATAAGATTATTTTTCTCATATGATTGAAAATTATTATTCTCTGAAAGGGAAAAGGACATAAAAATAAATTTAGACAAATGAGGACACACAAATAACCAACATATGCACACAACCAATTACAAAATAAACAAACAAATTAACAATGGTTAGAATATAACTCTCTAAAAAAATTAATTAATATTTATAACAATTACAATTATACATAAACATGTCATGTACATATATATATATATATATATATATATATATATATATATTATATATATATATATATATATATATATATATATATATATATATATATTACACACACACACACACACAAACAAACAATATATATCATAGTGTATTAGCCTAGCTAAGGGTTATCTCAAAAATTCTCAAAAATAAAAGAAAAAAAGAAAAGGGCCAACTGCCAGCCCAACTCTATTTAAGTCAAATCATTATTGTATGGACCATATTTTGTATACAATAAAATAATGTACATTTAGTACACAAATAATGTACTTTTAGTATATTAAAAATGTACTTTGTATTCATGAAAAGTACATTATTTAAAAACTAAAAGTACATTATTTTATATAATGTACATTCAGTACACAAATAATGTACTTTTAGTACATTAAAAATATATTTTCTTTTATGGTCCATACAACACTACGTGGACCATGGTCCACACAATAATTTGCCTATTTAAGTTATTTACATATAACTAAGCCAAATATACTGAGCCCATTCCATATACCCGATCTAGACCACTTCCTACCCCTCCCCTTATCAGTTCTGACTCTCCCGAACGGGAAACTACAGACCACTACCTAGGGGTGAGCATCGGTCGGTTACGGTTAATAACCGACCGATAACCGAAAAAATAACGGTGTTTTTTTAACCTATGTAACTGACCGAACATACACATATAACCGACTGAAACCGATTATGTCGGTTTTGGTCGGTTATTTCGGTAACCGAAAAACCGAGAGTGAACTTCATAATTTCATATTTTCATGCTTCATAGTCTTCACAATAAATGGTTTATACTAATAAATGGTTATCTAACTTACCATGAACTTCATAGTCTTCACAAAACATACTAAATAAACAAACAATATGAACTTCATGGTCTTCAAAATTCACAAGTCATAGCCATACGCCCATACAACCATACTGCTTACTGCCAATCTACTTATCTGCCATAGTTCATTATTAAAAAAAAAAATAAAAATAAGCATGCTTCCACATACTGCCAATCTAAAATTAAAAAAAGAATTTAATACTAAAATTAAAAGGTGAAATAATGAAACAGTGAATGAACTAACATTAGTATGTACTTAATAAACTAACATTTAATAAACTAACATTAGTGTCCTTTCAAAAAAAAAAAAAAACTAACATTAGTGTGTGCTGAAATAAACTAACAGTGAATAAACTAACATTGTGAATTAGTGTGTACTTAATTCAATAAACTAAATTACTTAAACATATTCTAGAATGAACTAACATATTATATGAATTAACCAGAGTTAATAACACAGAGTTATGAACTAACATATTCGTATGAAGTTATGAACTAACACACTAAGTCAGTAACACTAACACATAATCACAGATACAACACAGTTTATTTCAATTGATTTGTAGTTTTTTTTCGTTCTTTCTATTCGAGATTGGGTTAGTGTTCTGCTACGCCTCTCGGTAAAGACTTCCTAGTTAGCGCTCCGTCGGTCCTTCAAATCAATTATATTGGGAGGTCTAACGAGTGAAAATGGTTCACAGTCCGACTGCTAATTCAAGTTACCTTTCAAAGAGACGAGATTCCGCATCAACTTATTTCGGGATGAAGACATGTCGGCCTTACGACTGCGAATGAAAGTCTTCCTAGCACAGAAAGGAAATGATGATTTACCCAAGTCCTTTGCTAAAACTTCTTGCTTATGCTTTCATTTTGTCATCGAGAGTAGGTTGCTGTGCAGTATACCTATTGGCTGGATGGATTGAATATATATATTCATCAATAAAGTTGCTTTGACGAGAAAGAGCCCTGAGTCCAACTCTCGCTCAGTAAGAATACAAGCCCGAAACAGCCTCCAACCCCTAATTATACGCCGACCCGCTTGACTTTTTGACTTAAGGAAATACGCAGCTAGACTTTGCCAGCTTTCCGGCTTAGACTGATTTAGTGAAGTATGCCAATTAAGATTGCCTTGCTTGGACTCTGCCTCTTTGGACTCACTAGCCTAAGGCTTAGCCAAGACTAATTTTTCCGTTGATAGAAATTTCCACCTTGCTGCTGATTTTGGGATTGAGCTCTACCAAGTAAGGTTACCTCTGAAGTTTGAGAACCAGCTGGAACTTGGATTGCTGAGGCTGTCTAATAAACTATTATAGACAGGATAGGATATTAATACTATCAAAGAAGATGAACTTGCGGGTAATATACTCTAAGACTGACTGACTGGCTTCGAATGAGGCTTTGAAGAAAGAGATAGAGGTTCTCAAGAGCGGATCTTCAAGAGCAAAGACCGGAGAACTCTAAGAGCTGATTTGTCTCAATTAGGCTTTTGACGGCGTAGAGAAAGATATTATTTTTATTGAGGGGATTCCTCTCTACTAGAATAAGGGAGAAGATCTACAACCTAGCAAACTAGCCTCCTTCTTACTAGCATTCTTCCGGGTCCTCTCGAACCAGCATCTTCCAACCTGGTGCTCTCACTTCTCGGACTAGTACAGGTCCAAACCAAAGCCAAAGCTCCAAAAGTCTAAGGATAAGTTCCTTCTCTATGGAAGAAAGAGAGTCCCTAGGAAGCTACTGTAAAGTGGCCGTAGGCGGTGAGCCAGTGCCAGTGGTTGAAGTCTAAGATTCAAAAGCAAAGCTGCTTTCTCAGGTTCAAAGAAGGCGAAGCTGTTCAAATTTCCTACTGAAATAGGCAAGCAACGACTTTTGGTCGACTTAAGCCAACTATACTTATTGCTTCGTCTTATGCTTTTGCTATCTGTCTTTCCATCCAACTTTGTTGTTCGCTTTGGGACCTGTTCCACCTTCAGTTTGGGATCTTAGGTTTGTGGGCCTTCTCCTTTGAATTGGCACTAGACTGAAACTAGTCAACTGAGCTATATCAGGGACTTAGCCTTCGACAGGACTGGAATCTTCGACATATAAATATGCCTCGAGAGTCGAACTCGAGCACTTCTTACGAAGGCACTTCGTAAGAAGTGGATACCAACTTGGTGTTGAGTTATCTTTTTTGTTACAGTTACGAACGATGGGGAAGGGAAGGCGATGAAATCGTTTATTTGTTTGAAAGACGAAGGAAAGGTTTCACACCCTTAAAAGCAGTAATTCATATGATTTTTTTAAATACAAAATTTAAAGTGAACAAATAGAATTATATAAAATTAGAAATTACCTTGAATATTTGATTATTGAAATTCTGGAGACCTGGATTTATGGACTCCGGCGAACGGCGACTCCGGCGACTCCGGCGACCGGCGACTCGACTCCGGCGTGAGGCGGTGAGCGGCGACCTGCGATTTACGGTTCGCGATTAAGGACGAGCCATCAGTTCGAGTCTTCGAGAGAGGGCTGCGAGCCCGCGATTGCGATTGAGAGACAGAGGGAGGCAGAGAGGGCTGCGGTTGCGCCTGCATTTAAGGTTCCGAGTCTTTGAGCGATTGAGAGACAGAGGGTTTACTGGTTTGGTTTAGGCGAATAGGGCCAATAGGGCAATACGTGATTTACTGGGTTTGGCCCTTTTGTATAATTATAATACATACTAGCATTTTGTACGCGCATCGCGCGAAACTTATGTCTAATATTAAAATATTTGTAAGTAACCAAATTTACAAAATTAGTTAAAATTATGTTTTGCAATTTCTTAAAGCGATGATACTTTTGAATTATCATTGATGGGGTGAGGACCCCGGCCCAAGAGATAGGGGCCCAAAGAAAATAGATAGGAGAACTGGGCCAGAGTCGAGAGGAGCCCGAAGAGCAATTGGGCCGAGTCCGGGAGTCTGCCCAGGCCCAAGCACGGGGCCCAGTTCAGAGCTGCTAAGAGGAGTCCAGTAGGAGCTTAGGCCGAGACAAGGAGTCGACCGAGGCCCAAGCCCAGGAAAGGACTCGGCTCAAGGAGGCCGTTGAGAGCATTGAAGAGGTTCGTTTAAAAGGGAGCCGTTAAGACATTGAAAGCAGGACTCGGTCAGGCCGTTACAAGCCTGGGAGAGCCGTTGGTCGACCGAGTAATGGCGTCCAACGGCTCCGTATCTTAATTAGCCTTGAAGTCGGCCATTAAAGGCCTTCAAGTCGGTAGAGGAGGAGCCACTATATAAAGGCTCCTCCATTCTTGTAAAAGGACAGACGATTGAACACCCAGAGGGGAGAATACCAAAAAGGTTCCGAGTACTCGCATTATCTCCGAGATAGGCATACATTTTACTGAAAGGTGCACCCACCAGCCAAAGGTTGAGTTGGACCTCCCGAAGAGGAGGAGGCTCAGTGGCGTCAGAAGCCGGTTATCAACATGATAGTCGGCGGGCCGGAAGGTGGTGACTCAACGAACACCAGAAAAGCCTGGGCCCGCCAGTTATACGTCGGAACGGTGTACTGGCGCGAGGAGAACCCTAAAAAGGTGTGTCGAGAGCCCATTGTGTTTACCGACCGAGATTTACCAGCCGGTGAAACACCGCATCGAGATGCGTTGGTTATAGCTATGGACATCAATGGCGTTGTCGTTCGACGAATCCTGGTAGACACCGAAGCAGCGTCAATGTGCTGTACCTAGAAACCTTCATCAAAATGGGAATGACTCGGGAACAGCTGAGTCCTGTCAAAACTCCCCTCGCCGGTTTCACAGGGGACTCGGTGGAGGCGGAAGGATCGATCACACTTCCAGTTGAGATCGGCAGTTACCCAGACGTACAGAGACTCAGCAT
>NW_017618808.1:0-5000 GCF_001879475.1 Ipomoea nil | reverse complement strand
GAGTGTGCCTAAGTAGCGGACAGTTGCGGAACGAGTGTGCCGAAGTTGCGGACTTGTGCGGAACGAGTGTGCCGAAGTAGCGTGCCTACGTTGCGGACTCATGCGGAACGAGTGTGCCTACGTTGCGGGCATATGCGGAACGAGTGTGCCTAAGTTGCGGACTCATGCGGAACGAGTGTGCCTAAGTGCCGGACTTGTGCGGAACGAGTGTGCCTACGTTGCGGGCTCATGCGGAACGAGTGTGCCCAAGTTGCGGACTTATGGGGTACGAGCGTGCCTAAGTTGCGGACTCATGCGGAACGAGTGTGCCTAAGTGCCGGACTTGTGCGGAACGAGTGTGCCTACGTTGCGGGCTCATGCGGAACGAGTGTGCCCAAGTTGCGGACTTATGGGGTACGAGGGTGCCTAAGTTGCGGACTTATGCGGAACGAGGGTGCCTAAGTTGCGGGCTTATGCGCAACGTTGGTGCCTAAGTTGCGGACTCATGCGGTACGAGGGTGCCGAGGTTGCGGAATTATGCGGTACGAGGGTGCCGAGGTTGCGGACTTATGCGGTACGAGGGTGCCGAGGTTGCGGACTTATGCGGAACGAGTGTGCCTACGTTGCGGGCATATGCGGAACGAGTGTGCCTACGTTGCGGGCATATGCGGAACGAGTGTGCCTACGTTGCGGACTTATGCGGAACGAGCGTGCCTAAGTTGCGGACTCATGCGGAACGAGTGTGCCTAAGTGCCGGACTTGTGCGGAACGAGTGTGCCTACGTTGCGGGCTCATGCGGAACGAGTGTGCCTACGTTGCGGACTTATGGGGTACGAGGGTGCCTAAGTTGCGGACTCATGCGGAACGAGGGTGCCTAAGTTGCGGACTCATGCGCAACGTTGGTGCCTAAGTTGCGGACTCATGCGCAACGTTGGTGCCTAAGTTGCGGACTCATGCGCAACGTTGGTGCCTAAGTTGCGGACTCATGCGGTACGAGGGTGCCGAGGTTGCGGAATTATGCGGTACGAGGGTGCCGAGGTTGCGGAATTATGCGGTACGAGGGTGCCGAGGTTGCGGACTTATGCGGAACGAGGGTGCCGAGGTTGCGGAATTATGCGGTACGAGGGTGCCCAAGTTGCGGAAAGTTGCGGTACGAGGGTGCCCAAGTTGCGGAAAGTTGCGGTACGAGGGTGCCCAAGTTGCGGAAAGTTGCGGTACGAGGGTGCCCAAGTTGCGGAAAGTTGCGGTACGAGGGTGCCCAAGTTGCGGAAAGTTGCGGTACGAGGGTGCCCAAGTTGCGGAAAGTTGCGGTACGAGAGTGCCCAAGTTGCGGAAAGTTGCGGTACGAGGGTGCCCAAGTTGCGGAAAGTTGCGGTACGAGAGGTGCCCAAGTTGCGGAAAGTTGCGGTACGAGAGTGCCCAAGTTGCGGAAAGTTGCGGTACGAGAGTGCCCAAGTTGCGGAAAGTTGCGGTACGAGGGTGCCCAAGTTGCGGACTTATGCGGAACGAGGGTGCCGAGGTTGCGGACTTATGCGGTACGAGGGTGCCGAGGTTGCGGACTTATGCGGTACGAGGGTGCCGAGGTTGCGGACTTATGCGGTACGAGGGTGCCGAGGTTGCGGACTTATGCGGTACGAGGGTGCCGAGGTTGCGGAAAGTTGCGGTACGGGTGTGCCGAGGTTGCGGAAAGTTGCGGTACGGGTGTGCCGAGGTTGCGGAAAGTTGCGGTACGGGTGGGCCGAGGTTGCGGAAAGTTGCGGTACGGGGGTGCCGAGGTTGCGGAAAGTTGCGGTACGGGGGTGCCGAGGTTGCGGAAAGTTGCGGTACGGGTGGGCCGACGTTGCGGAAAATTGCGGTACGGGTGGGCCGACGTTGCGGAAAATTGCGGTACGGGGGTGCCGAGGTTGCGGAAAGTTGCGGTACGGGTGGGCCGAGGTTGCGGAAAGTTGCGGTACGGGTGGGCCGAGGTTGCGGAAAATTGCGGTACGGGGGTGCCGAGGTTGCGGAAAGTTGCGGTACGGGTGGTGGGGCCGAGGTTGCGGAAAGTTGCGGTACGGGTGGGCCGAGGTTGCGGAAAGTTGCGGTACGGGTGGGCCGAGGTTGCGGAAAATTGCGGTACGGGGGGTGCCGAGGTTGCGGAAAGTTGCGGTACGAGGGTGCCCAAGTTGCGGACTTATGCGGTACGAGAGTGCCCAAGTTGCGGAAAATTGCGGTACGGGGGTGCCGAGGTTGCGGACTTATGCGGAACGGGTGTGCCGAGGTTGCGGAAAGTTGCGGTACGGGTGTGCCGAGGTTGCGGAAAGTTGCGGTACGAGGGTGCCGAGGTTGCGGAAAGTTGCGGTACGAGGGTGCCCAAGTTGCGGACTTATGCGGAACGGGGGTGCCGAGGTTGCGGACTTATGCGGAACGAGGGTGCCGAGGTTGCGGACTTATGCGGAACGAGGGCGCCCAAATTGCGCACAGTTGCGGACGGATGCGGAAAATATCACGCAACAGAGGTTTACCCGCCTGCCACCCCAGTACTTTTACGACGGTTCTGTGTTATGCCTTGGCCTATGTCGTTTTACGTCGTTCTCGGTGCCAAAATGGCATATACATTTGTTTTAGAGCTTATTGTACTATTTAATTAGTGAGGCAAACGATATGCCATATATTCCTCTCACATTCCCAACAATCCCAAGTACTTGGCTAAGTCAGACAAGGAACTTTGCGGACAGCTGGGCATAAATTTGGACATCGTCGTTTTCAATGAAATAATCATCCAAACGCTTTGAAATTTACCAAGCATTGTTAAAATGCTCTAAACTAAAGGACCATGCAATAACATTTGAAAAAAAATGCACGGAACCACCCGAAATGACCGTGTGATTTACGGGACAAACCGTGTCTACTGCTGTCACTGGGGTTTTTTTTTTTTTAACTACTATAGGGGGGTATGGTAGTTGAGGTGCCGGTCGACTTTTTTCGGAACGTGTTGGGACGGGCCCCCCTCGTCCCGTAGGCCTCGTACGAGTGTTCCCGCCGCTCGTACGTATTATTGGGGACCGGCATAGACCCATCGGAGTCGCAAGGCGGGGCGGCACACCGGACGGAGACGGACATGCAAAAAAACATCATTGGCACGTGAATTCGGTCAATCGAGCAAACGTGAATCTGCAATATACCGTCAGTAGGTTGTGAGTTGCCGAGGCACGTGTCCAATCGTCTAGTAAGCTGTTCGTTAACGAATTACGGTGCGCCGTAGGGGCGGAGGGCGGGCGTTCTCAATGAACCCGCCCAGCGTAGCGCAGTGCAGCGTACGTGTCGTCGGGCGTGGGGGTTGACCGACCTCGCAAGAGGATAGAAATATTGTATTGCTCGAGGCCTTTCATTCCTCGAGGGCTTCCTCCACAGCACTCGTTCGACGACACGTCTGGATCTGACCGAGACGGACATGCAAAAAAACGGCCGGTGGGAACAAGTTGGGCAAAAAAACAACCGTGAATCTGCAATATACCGTCAGTAGGCTTGTAAGTTACCGACACCAGTGTCCACCCGTCTAGTAAGCTGTCCGTTAAAGGATGATTGTGCGCTCGCTACGAATCTGCCCAAGCGCAACGGGCGTTGTCTTAGCGTCGGACTTGGGGGGCTGACCCACCTCGCAAGAGTATGGTGTTGTATTGATCGAGGACTTTCACTCCTCGAGGTCTTCCTCCACCCGATGGCGCGACGGACTCACAACCAAATGCGTACGGCGAGATGGAAATTCGGTAGTTACCTTTCGTAACTATCGACGCGGGGCACTGAGGGAGACGGACATGCAAAAAAACGTCGTTGGCGCGGGGTTGTCGGTCAATCGAGCAACCGTAATCTGCAACATACCGTAGTAGGTTGTGAGTTACCGAGACCCGTTTCCAACCGTCTAGTAAGCTGTTCGTTAGAGATGATTGTGCTCCGGACGGACGTGGGGCTGACCCACCTCGCAAGAGGTATGGTATTGCATTGATCGAGGGATTCCACTCCTCGAGGGCTTCCTCCACCTCACCGATGGCGAGACGGACTCACAACCAATGTGAGCGGCGAGATGGGAATTCAAGGTTACCTTTCGTACCTATCGACGCGGGGCGTTCCTGCCGTGACGGCCAGCATCGGTGGGGACTCGTGCACGGATTCGTCCGGGCCGGGTTCCTATCGATCCTCGGCTAAGCGATTGGGGCGTTTTTTGCGACGCGAGACGGTGCGTGAGTGGTTATCGGCGTGTGCGGTCAGGTTGGATCCCTGCTCGAGCAGCGACGTCCTGCCAAGCACGCCTCTTCATACAAGACGACACAAGGGCGCAAGGCCTTGGTCGCACGACGGTTTCCTGTGTTGCATACCTCGCACGGCACTGACGGCTTAACGTATTTGCATTTCGTTGCGCGCTCGTCTTCGCAACACGCGTGGATTTTGCGCGGGACGAACGGAGAAGGCATCGCCACGTTCCACGGTCGTCGCGAATCGTCGCGGCGGCCTTGGCACGAGGGCGACTGTCCGAGCTCTCGGATTCGGTCCACCTTGAGGGCAAGGGCGTCGAGCTCCAATCTGCCCGTCCCGACGCGTTTTGTACGACTCAAACTGTCGCCTCGAGCTAGCCAGCGGTCGTTCTCGTCGCCAATCCCTCGTTCCTAGGAGCGAGCGGGAGACGGGGGCGTACCGTCGGTCTCGTGCGGCAGCGACGTCGTCGAGGAATGCTACCTGGTTGATCCTGCCAGTAGTCATATGCTTGTCTCAAAGATTAAGCCATGCATGTGTAAGTATGAACTAATTCAGACTGTGAAACTGCGAATGGCTCATTAAATCAGTTATAGTTTGTTTGATGGTACCTACTACTCGATAACCGTAGTAATTCTAGAGCTAATACGTGCAACAAACCCCGACTTTTGGAAGGGATGCATTTATTAGATAAAAGGTCGACGCGGGCTCTGCCCGTTGCTGCGATGATTCATGATAACTCGACGGATCGCACGGCCTTAGCGCCGGCGACGCATCATTCAAAATTTCTG
>NW_017618807.1:10000-13558 GCF_001879475.1 Ipomoea nil | reverse complement strand
TCCTTGGCCCGTGCCTTCGGTCCCTCGCGCCCCGTGCCTCTGCCCTCTCCCGTCCGTCGGTTGTGCGTTGCCGCGGCCCGTGTCCCCTCGTCTCGTCCGCTGTTCGTTCCGCCTTCCGGTGCGCCGTCGGGGCGGCGGGCGGGCGTTCGCCCTGCCCCCGCCCAGCGTAGCGCAGTGCAGCGTACGTGTCGTCGGGCGTGGGGGTTGCCCGACCTCGCAAGAGGATAGAAGTATTGTATTGCTCGAGGCCTTTCATTCCTCGAGGGCTTCCTCCACCCTCGTTCGCCGACGTCCGGCTCTGCCCGCGAGGCCCTGCCCCCCCGGCCGTGGCCCCGTTGGGCAAAAAAACCCGTGCCTCTGCCCAATCCGTCAGGCTTGTCCGTTCCCGCCGACCGTGTCCCCCGTCTCGTCCGCTGCTCCGTTCCCGGCTGATTGTGCGCTCGCTCCGCCTCTGCCCAAGCGCAACGGGCGTTGTCTTAGCGTCGGACTTGGGGGCTGACCCACCTCGCAAGAGGTATGGTGTTGTATTGATCGAGGACTTTCACTCCTCGAGGTCTTCCTCCACCCGATGGCGCGACGGACTCCCCCCAATGCGTACGGCGAGATGGAAATTCGGTAGTTACCTTTTGTAACTATCGCCGCGGGGCACTGAGGGAGCGGACATGCAAAAAAACGTCGTTGGCGCGGGTTGTCGGTCAATCGAGCCCCGTGCCTCTGCCCATCCCGTCGTAGGTTGTGCGTTCCCGCGCCCCGTTTCCCCCCGTCTCGTCCGCTGTTCGTTCGCGCTGCTTGTGCTCCGGCCGGCCGTGGGGGCTGCCCCCCTCGCCCGCGGTCTGGTCTTGCCTTGCTCGCGGGCTTCCCCTCCTCGCGGGCTTCCTCCCCCTCCCCGCTGGCGCGCCGGCCTCCCCCCCTGTGCGCGGCGCGCTGGGCCTTCCCGGGTTCCCTTTCGTCCCTCTCGCCGCGGGGCGTTCCTGCCGTGCCGGCCCGCCTCGGGGGCCTCGTGCCCGGCTTCGTCCGGGCCGGGTTCCTCTCGCTCCTCGCTCCGCGCTTGGGCGTTTTTTGCGCCGCGCGCCGGTGCGTGCGTGGTTCTCGGCGTGTGCGGTCCGGTTGGCTCCCTGCTCGCGCCGCGCCGTCCTGCCCCGCCCGCCTCTTCCTCCCCGCCGCCCCCCGGGCGCAAGGCCTTGGTCGCCCGCCGGTTTCCTGTGTTGCCTCCCTCGCCCGGCCCTGCCGGCTTCCCGTCTTTGCCTTTCGTTGCGCGCTCGTCTTCGCCCCCCGCGTGGCTTTTGCGCGGGACGCCCGGCGCCGGCCTCGCCCCGTTCCCCGGTCGTCGCGCCTCGTCGCGGCGGCCTTGGCCCGCGGGCGCCTGTCCGCGCTCTCGGCTTCGGTCCCCCTTGCGGGCCCGGGGCGTCGCGCTCCCCTCTGCCCGTCCCGCCGCGTTTTGTCCGCCTCAAACTGTCGCCTCGCGCTCGCCCGCGGTCGTTCTCGTCGCCAATCCCTCGTTCCTCGGCGCGCGCGGGAGCCGGGGGCGTCCCGTCGGTCTCGTGCGGCCGCGCCGTCGTCGCGGCCTGCTCCCTGGTTGCTCCTGCCCGTCGTCCTCTGCTTGTCTCCCCGCTTCCGCCCTGCCTGTGTCCGTCTGCCCTCCTTCCGCCTGTGCCCCTGCGCCTGGCTCCTTCCCTCCGTTCTCGTTTGTTTGCTGGTCCCTCCTCCTCGGCTCCCCGTCGTCCTTCTCGCGCTCCTCCGTGCCCCCCCCGCCTTCTGGCCGGGCTGCCTTTCTTCGCTCCCCGGTCGCCGCGGGCTTTGCCCGTTGCTGCGCTGCTTCCTGCTAACGCCGGCTCGCCCGGCCTTCGCGCCGGCGCCGCGCATCTTCCCCTTTCTGCCCTCTCCCCTTTCGCTGGTCGGCTCGTGGCCTCCCCTGGTGGTGCCGGGTGCCGGCGCCTTCGGGTTCGCTTCCGCGCGGGCGCCTGCGCCCCGGCTCCCCCCTCCAAGGCCGGCCGCCGGCGCGCCCTTCCCCAATCCTGCCCCGGGGCGGTCGTGCAATAAATCCCAATACCGGCTCGCTCGCGTCTGGTCCTTGGCCTGCGTCCCCTCTCCCTCCCTTCCCGCGGCTCCCTTGGCGGGCCCGTCTGGTGCCCGCCGCCGCGGTCCTTCCCGCTCCCCTCGCGTCTCTTTCCGTTGTTGCCGTTCCCCCGCTCGTCGTTGGCCTTTGGGCTGGGCCGGCCGGTCCGCCCCCCGGGTGTGCCCCGGTCGTCTCGTCCCTTCTGCCGGCGCTGCGCTCCTGGCCTTCCTTGGCCGGGTCGTGCCTCCGGCGCTGTTCCTTTGCCGCCCTTCGCGTGCTCCCCGCCCGCCTCCGCTCTGTCTCCCTTCGCCTGGGCTCCCCTTCTCGGCTTTCGGTCCTCTTCCGTTGGCCTTCGGGATCGCGTCCTGCTTCCCCGGGCCCGTCGGGGGCCTTCGTCTTTCCTCGTCCGCGGTGCCCTTCTTGGCTTTCTGCCCGCCGCCCCCCTGCGCCCGCCTTTGCCCCGGCTGTTTTCCTTCCTCCCGCCCGCCCGTTGGGGGCTCGCCGCCGCTCCGCTCCCGTCCTCGTCTCCCCCATCCCCGCTGCCGCCAGGGCTCGGCGGATGTTGCTTTTCGGCCTCCGCCGGCCCCTTCTGCGCCCTCCCCGTCTTTGGGTTCCGGGGGAGTCTGGTCGCCCGGCTGCCCCTTCCCGGCCTTGCCGGCCGGGCCCCCCCGGCGTGGCGCCTGCGGCTTCCTTTGCCTCCCCACGGGGCCCCTTCCCCGGTCCCGCCCTCGTCCGGCTTGCCCGCCTGCGCGCTCTTTCGCGCTTCTCTGGGTGGTGGTGCCTGGCCGTTCTTCGTTGGTGGCGCGCTTTGTCTGGTTCCTTCCGTTCCCGCCCGCGCCCTCCGCCTGCTCCCTCGCTCTGCGGCGGTCTCCCTCCGCGGCCCGCTTCTTCGCGGGCCTCCGGCCTTTCCCGCCGCGGCCGTTTGCGGCCCTCCCCGGTCTGTGCTGCCCTTCGCTGTTCTGGGCCGCCCGCGCGCTCCCCTGCTGTCTTCCCCGCGCCTCTCGCCTTGGCCGCCCGGCCCGGGTCCTCTTTGCCCTTTCCTCGTGCTGGGGCTCGCTCCTTGCCCTTGTTGGTCTTCCCCGCGGCCTTCCTCGTCCGCGCGCGTCCTCCGCTCGCGTTGCCTCCGTCCCTGCCCTTTGTCCCCCCCGCCCGTCGCTCCTCCCGCTTGCCTGCTCCGGTGCCGTGTTCGGCTCGCGGCGCCGTGGGCGGTTCGCTGCCCGCGACGTCGCGAGAAGTCCCCTGCCCCTTCTCCTTTCGCGGCCGGCGCCGTCGTCCCCCGGTTTCCGTCGGTGCCCCTGCGGCCGGCTCCTTGTCGCCCCCTGTCCCCGCCGCCCGCCAGGCGCCCGTTTGTTCTTCCCTCTCGTCGTCCGGCGCCTCGTCTCGGGCGCTCCCCCCCCCGGCGCGGCCCGCGCCCCGGCCTCCCGCCTCGCGCTGGCCGGCCGCCCTTGCCCCGTTCTCGCGGCTCGCTCGGCGGCGTCGGCGTCTTCCTTCAAAATCCGCCT
>NW_017618807.1:0-5000 GCF_001879475.1 Ipomoea nil | reverse complement strand
CGGAACGAGCGTGCCTAAGTAGCGGACTTGTGCGGAACGAGCGTGCCTAAGTGCCGGACTTGTGCGGAACGAGCGTGCCTAAGTGCCGGACTTGTGCGGAACGAGCGTGCCTAAGTGCCGGACTTGTGCGGAACTAGCGTGCCTATGTTGCGGACTTGTGCGGAACAAGCGTGCCTAAGCGCCGGACTTGTGCGGAACGAGTGTGCCTACGTTGCGGGCATATGCGGAACGAGTGTGCCTACGTTGCGGGCATATGCGGAACGAGTGTGCCTAAGTTGCGGACTCATGCGGAACGAGTGTGCCTAAGTTGCGGACTCATGCGGAACGAGCGTGCCTAAGTAGCGGACTTGTGCGGAACGAGCGTGCCTAAGTGCCGGACTTGTGCGGAACTAGCGTGCCTATGTTGCGGACTTATGCAGAACGTTGGTGCCTACGTTGCGGACTTATGCGGAACGATGGTGCCTACGTTGCGGGCATATGCGGAACGAGTGTGCCTAAGTTGAGGACTCATGCAGGACGATGGTGCCTAAGTTGCGCAACGAGGGTGCCTAAGTTGGCGGACAGTTGCGGACTTATGCGGAGCAAGGGTGCCTAACTTGCGGACAGTTGCGGAACGAGTGTGCCTACGTTGCGGGCATATGCGGAACGAGTGTGCCTACGTTGCGGGCATATGCGGAACGAGTGTGCCTAAGTTGCGCAACGAGGGTGCCTAAGTTGCGGACAGTTGCGGACTTATGCGGAGCAAGGGTGCCTAACTTGCGGACAGTTGCGGAACGAGTGTGCCGAAGTTGCGGACTTGTGCGGAACAAGGGTGCCTAAGTTGCGGACTTATGCGGAACGAGTGTGCCGAAGTTGCGGCCTTATGCGGAACGAGTGTGCCTACGTTGCGGGCATATGCGGAACGAGTTGTGGCCTAAAGTTGCGGACTCATGCGGAACGAGTGTGCCCAAGGTTGCGGATCTGATGCGGTACGAGGGTGCCTAAGTTGCGGGCATATGCGGAACGAGTGTGCCTAAGTTGCGGACTCATGCGGACGAGTGTGCCCAAGTTGCGGACTGATGCGGTACGAGGGTGCCTAAGTTGCGGACTTATGCGGTACGAGGGTGCCTAAGTTGCGGACTCATGCGGTACGAGGGTGCCTAAGTTGCGCAACGAAGGGTGCCTAAGTTGCGGACTTATGCGGAACAAGGGTGCCGAGGTTGCGGAATTATGCGGTACGAGTGTACCCAAGGTGCGGACTTGTGCGGAACGAGGGTGCCCAAGTTGCGGACTTATGCGGAACGAGGGTGCCGAGGTTGCGGAATTATGCGGTACGAGGGTGCCCAAGTTGCGGACTGATGCGGTACGAGGGTGCCTAAGTTGCGGACTTATGCGGTACGAGGGTGCCCAAGTTGCGGACTGATGCGGTACGAGGGTGCCTAAGTTGCGGACTTATGCGGTACGAGGGTGCCTAAGTTGCGGACTCATGCGGAACGAGTGTGCCAAGTTGCGGACTGATGCGGTACGAGGGTGCCTAAGTTGCGGACTTATGCGGTACGAGGGTGCCTAAGTTGCGGACTCATGCGGTACGAGGGTGCCTAAGTTGCGCAACGAGGGTGCCTAAGTTGCGGACTTATGCGGAACAAGGGTGCCGAGGTTGCGGAATTATGCGGTACGAGTGTACCCAAGTTGCGGACTTATGCGGAACGAGGGTGCCGAGTTGCGGAATTATGCGGTACGAGGGTGCCGAGGTTGCGGACTTATGCGGTACGAGGGTGCCCAAGTTGCGGTGCGGTACGAGGGTGCCGAGGTTGCGGACTTATGCGGTACGAGGGTGCCCAAGTTGCGGATTATGCGGAACGAGGGTGCCGAGGTTGCGGACTTATGCGGTACGAGGGTGCCCAAGTTGCGGACTTATGCGGAACGAGGGTGCCGAGGTTGCGGACTTATGCGGTACGAGGGTGCCCAAGTTGCGGACTTATGCGGAACGACGAGGTTATTATGCGGTACGAGGGTGCCCAAGTTGCGGAATTATGCGGTACGAAAGTTGCGGAAAGTGTGCCAAGTTTTGCGGTACGAGGGTGCCCAAGTTGCGGACTTATGCGGAACGGGGGTGCCGAGGTTGCGGAAAGTTGCGGTACGAGGGTGCCTAAGTTGCGGATAGTTGCGGTACGAGAGTGCCAAGTTGCGGAAAGTTGCGGTACGAGGGTGCCCAAGTTGCGGAAAGTTGCGGTACGCCCAAGTTGCGGAAAGTTGCGGTACGAGGGTGCCAAGTTGCGGACTTATGCGGAACGGGGGTGCCGAGGTTGCGGAAAGTTGCGGTACGAGGGTGCCCAAGTTGCGGTGCGGTACGGGTGCCGAGGTTGCGGATGCGGTACGAGGGTGCCCAAGTTGCGGAAAGTTGCGGTACGGGTGTGCCGAGGTTGCGGAAAGTTGCGGAAAAAGTGTTGCGCGGTACGGGGTGCCGAGGTTGCGGAAAGTTGCGGAACGGGGTGCCGAGGTTGCGGAAAGTTGCGGAACGAGGTTGCGGAAAGTTGCGGAACGGGGTGGCCGAGGTTGCGGAAAGTTGCGGAACGGGGTGGCCGAGGTTGCGGAAAGTTGCGGAACGGGTGGCCGAGGTTGCGGAAAGTTGCGGTACGGGTGTGCCGAGGTTGCGGACTTATGCGGAACGCGGTCGCCCAAGTTGCGGACTTATGCGGAACGAGGGCGCCCAAAGTGCGCACAGTTGCGGACGGATGCGGAAAATCTCACGCAACAGAGGTTTACCCGCCTGCCGCCCCAGTACTTTTACGACGGTTGTGTGTTATGCCTTGGCCTATGTCGTTTTACGTCGTTTCGTGCCAAAATGGAATATACATTTGTTTTAGAGCTTATTGTACTACTTAATTAGTGAGGCAAACGAAATGCCATATATTCCTCTCACATTCCCAACAATCCCAAGTACTTGGCTAAGTCAGACAAGGAACTTTGCGGACAGCTGGGCATAAATTTGGACATCGTCGTTTTCAATGAAATAATCATCCAAACGCTTTGAAATTTACCAAGCATTGTTAAAATGCTCTAAACTAAAGGACCATGCAATAACATTTGAAAAAAAATGCACGGAACCACCCGAAATGACCGTGTGATTTACGGGACAAACCGTGTCTACTGCTGTCACTGGGGTTTTTTTTTTTTTAACTACTATAGGGGGGGTATGGTAGTTGAGGTGCCGGTCGACTTTTTTCGGAACGTGTTGGGACGGGCCCCCTCGTCCCGTAGGCCTCGTACGAGTGTTCCCGCCGCTCGTACGTATTATTGGGGACCGGCATAGACCCATCGGAGTCGCAAGGCGGGGCGGCGCACCGGACGGAGACGGACATGCAAAAAAACATCATTGGCACGTGAATTCGGTCAATCGAGCAAACGTGAATCTGCAATATACCGTCAGTAGGTTGTGAGTTGCCGAGGCACGTGTCCAATCGTCTAGTAAGCTGTTCGTTAACGAATTACGGTGCGCCGTAGGGGCGGAGGGCGGGCGTTCGCAATGAACCCGCCCAGCGTAGCGCAGTGCAGCGTACGTGTCGTCGGGCGTGGGGGTTGACCGACCTCGCAAGAGGATAGAAGTATTGTATTGCTCGAGGCCTTTCATTCCTCGAGGGCTTCCTCCATAGCACTCGTTCGACGACACGTCCGAATCTGACCGAGACGGACATGCAAAAAAACGGCCGTGGAACAAGTTGGGCAAAAAAACAACCGTGAATCTGCAATATACCGTCAGGGGCTTGTAAGTTACCGACACCAGTGTCCACCCGTCTAGTAAGCTCTCCGTTAAAGGATGATTGTGCGCTCGCTACGAATCTGCCCAAGCGCAACGGGCGTTGTCTTAGCGTCGGACTTGGGGGCTGACCCACCTCGCAAGAGGTATGGTGTTGTATTGATCGAGGACTTTCACTCCTCGAGGTCTTCCTCCCACCGATGGCGCGACGGAACAACCAATGCGTACGGCGAGATGGAAATTCGGTAGTTACCTTTTGTAACTATCGACGCGGGGCACTGAGGGAGGCGGACATGCAAAAAAACGTCGTTGGCGCGGGGTTGTGGGTCAATCGAGCAACCGTGAATCTGCAACATACCGTAGTAGGTTGTGAGTTACCGAGACCCGTTTCCAACCGTCTAGTAAGCTGTTCGTTAAAGGATGATTGTGCTCCGGACGGACGTGGGGGCTGACCCACCTCGCAAGAGGTATGGTATTGCATTGATCGAGGGATTCCACTCCTCGAGGGCTTCCTCCACCTCACCCGATGGCGAGACGGACTCACAACCAATGCGAGCGGCGAGATGGGAATTCAAGGGTTACCTTTCGTACCTATCGACGCGGGGCGTTCCTTCCGTGACGGCCAGCATCGGTGGGGACTCGTGCACGGATTCGTCCGGGCCGGGTTCCTGTCGATCCTCGGCTAAGCGATTGGGGCGTTTTTTTGCGATGCGAGACGGTGCGTGAGTGGTTATCGGCGTGTGCGGTCAGGTTGGATCCCTGCTCGAGCAGCGACGTCCTGCCAAGCACGCCTCTTCATACAAGACGACACAGCGCGCAAGGCCTTGGTCGCACGACGGTTTCCTGTGTTGCATACCTCGCACGGCACTGACGGCTTAACGTATTCGCATTTCGTCGCGCGCTCGTCTTCGCAACACGCGTGGATTTTGCGCGGGACGAACGGAGAAGGCATCGCCACGTTCCACGGTCGTCGCGAATTGTCGCGGCGGCCTTGGCACGAGGGCGACTGTCCGAGCTCTCGGATTCGGTCCACCTTGAGGGCAAGGGGCGTCGAGCTCCAATCTGCCTGTCCCGACGCGTTTTGTACGACTCAAACTGTCGCCTCGAGCTAGCCAGCGGTCGTTCTCGTCGCCAATCCCTCGTTCCTAGGAGCGAGCGGGAGACGGGGGCGTACCGTCGGTCTCGTGCGGCAGCGACGTCGTCGAGGAATGCTACCTGGTTGATCCTGCCAGTAGTCATATGCTTGTCTCAAAGATTAAGCCAT
>NW_017618806.1:0-11751 GCF_001879475.1 Ipomoea nil | reverse complement strand
TTAAAAAGTGGGTGGGGGATGCAACACGAGGACTTCCCAGGGGGTCACCCATCCTAGTACTACTCTCGCCAAGCACGCTTAACTTCGGAGTTCTGATGGGATCCGGTGCATTAGTGCTGGTATGATCGCATCCGTCATGTACCGCGCCGCAAAATGTACTTGACCCCTTCTCACCGCGCAAACCGAGACAAAATCACTTGCGCGTTTGCCGTTAAAATAAAAAATTAAAAAGTGGGTGGGGATGCAACACGAGGACTTCCCAGGGGGTCACCCATCCTAGTACTACTCTCGCCAAGCACGCTTAACTTCGGAGTTCTGATGGGATCCGGTGCATTAGTGCTGGTATGATCGCATCCGTCATGTACCGCGCGCAAAATGTACTTGACCCCTTCTCACCGCGCAAACCGAGACAAAATCACTTGCGCGTTTGCCGTTAAAATAAAAAATTATGGGTATGCAACACGAGGACTTCCCAGGGGGTCACCCATCCTAGTACTACTCTCGCCCAAGCACGCTTAACTTCGGAGTTCTGATGGGATCCGGTGCATTAGTGCTGGTATGATCGCATCCGTCATGTACCGCGCGCAAAATGTACTTGACCCCTTCTCACCGCGCAAACCGAGACAAAATCACTTGCGCGTTTGCCGTTAAAATAAAAAATTAAAAAGTGGGTGGGGGATGCAACACGAGGACTTCCCAGGGGGTCACCCATCCTAGTACTACTCTCGCCAAGCACGCTTAACTTCGGAGTTCTGATGGGATCCGGTGCATTAGTGCTGGTATGATCGCATCCGTCATGTACCGCGCGCAAAATGTACTTGACCCCTTCTCACCGCGCAAACCGAGACAAAATCACTTGCGCGTTTGCCGTTAAAATAAAAAATTAAAAAGTGGGTGGGGATGCAACACGAGGACTTCCCAGGGGGTCACCCATCCTAGTACTACTCTCGCCCAAGCACGCTTAACTTCGGAGTTCTGATGGGATCCGGTGCATTAGTGCTGGTATGATCGCATCCGTCATGTACGCGCGCAAAATGTACTTGACCCCTTCTCACCGCGCAAACCGAGACAAAATCACTTGCGCGTTTGCCGTTAAAATAAAAAATTAAAAAGTGGGTGGGGGATGCAACACGAGGACTTCCCAGGGGGTCACCCATCCTAGTACTACTCTCGCCCAAGCACGCTTAACTTCGGAGTTCTGATGGGATCCGGTGCATTAGTGCTGGTATGATCGCATCCGTCATGTACCGCGCGCAAAATGTACTTGACCCCTTCTCACCGCGCAAACCGAGACAAAATCACTTGCGCGTTTGCCGTTAAAATAAAAAATTAAAAAGTGGGTGGGGGATGCAACACGAGGACTTCCCAGGGGGTCACCCATCCTAGTACTACTCTCGCCCAAGCACGCTTAACTTCGGAGTTCTGATGGGATCCGGTGCATTAGTGCTGGTATGATCGCATCCGTCATGTACCGCGCGCAAAATGTACTTGACCCCTTCTCACCGCGCAAACCGAGACAAAATCACTTGCGCGTTTGCCGTTAAAATAAAAAATTAAAAAGTGGGTGGGGGATGCAACACGAGGACTTCCCAGGGGGTCACCCATCCTAGTACTACTCTCGCCCAAGCACGCTTAACTTCGGAGTTCTGATGGGATCCGGTGCATTAGTGCTGGTATGATCGCATCCGTCATGTACCGCGCGCAAAATGTACTTGACCCCTTCTCACCGCGCAAACCGAGACAAAATCACTTGCGCGTTTGCCGTTAAAATAAAAAATTAAAAGTGGGTGGGGATGCAACACGAGGACTTCCCAGGGGGTCACCCATCCTAGTACTACTCTCGCCCAAGCACGCTTAACTTCGGAGTTCTGATGGGATCCGGTGCATTAGTGCTGGTATGATCGCATCCGTCATGTACCGCGCGCAAAATGTACTTGACCCCTTCTCACCGCGCAAACCGAGACAAAATCACTTGCGCGTTTGCCGTTAAAATAAAAAATTAAAAAGTGGGTGGGGGATGCAACACGAGGACTTCCCAGGGGGTCACCCATCCTAGTACTACTCTCGCCCAAGCACGCTTAACTTCGGAGTTCTGATGGGATCCGGTGCATTAGTGCTGGTATGATCGCATCCGTCATGTACCGCGCGCAAAATGTACTTGACCCCTTCTCACCGCGCAAACCGAGACAAAATCACTTGCGCGTTTGCCGTTAAAATAAAAAATTAAAAAGTGGGTGGGGATGCAACACGAGGACTTCCCAGGGGGTCACCCATCCTAGTACTACTCTCGCCCAAGCACGCTTAACTTCGGAGTTCTGATGGGATCCGGTGCATTAGTGCTGGTATGATCGCATCCGTCATGTACCGCGCGCAAAATGTACTTGACCCCTTCTCACCGCGCAAACCGAGACAAAATCACTTGCGCGTTTGCCGTTAAAATAAAAAATTAAAAAGTGGGTGGGGGATGCAACACGAGGACTTCCCAGGGGGTCACCCATCCTAGTACTACTCTCGCCCAAGCACGCTTAACTTCGGAGTTCTGATGGGATCCGGTGCATTAGTGCTGGTATGATCGCATCCGTCATGTACCGCGCGCAAAATGTACTTGACCCCTTCTCACCGCAATGACTTCCTCAGTACTACTCTCGCCCAAGCACGCTTAACTTCGGAGTTCTGATGGGATTAACGCATAACAAAATTAACTTGCGCAAGTGCGCGTTAAAATAAAAAATTAAAAAGTGGGTGGGGATGCAACACGAGGACTTCCCAGGGGGTCACCCATCCTAGTACTACTCTCGCCCAAGCACGCTTAACTTCGGAGTTCTGATGGGATCCGGTGCATTAGTGCTGGTATGATCGCATCCGTCATGTACCGCGCGCAAAATGTACTTGACCCCTTCTCACCGCGCAAACCGAGACAAAATCACTTGCGCGTTTGCCGTTAAAATAAAAAATTAAAAAGTGGGTGGGGGATGCAACACGAGGACTTCCCAGGGGGTCACCCATCCTAGTACTACTCTCGCCAAGCACGCTTAACTTCGGAGTTCTGATGGGATCCGGTGCATTAGTGCTGGTATGATCGCATCCGTCATGTACCGCGCGCAAAATGTACTTGACCCCTTCTCACCGCGCAAACCGAGACAAAATCACTTGCGCGTTTGCCGTTAAAATAAAAAATTAAAAAGTGGGTGGGTGCATTAGTGCTGGAGTATGATCCGCATCCGTCCGTCATGTACCGCGCGCAAAATGTACTTGACCCCTTCACTCACCGCGCACGAGACACAAAGTTCTGATGGGATCCGGTGCATTAGTGCTGGTATGATCGCATCCGTCATGTACCGCGCGTTAAAATAAAAAATTAAAAAGTGGGTGGGGGATGCAACACGAGGACTTCCCAGGGGGTCACCCATCCTAGTACTACTCTCGCCCAAGCACGCTTAACTTCGGAGTTCTGATGGGATCCGGTGCATTAGTGCTGGTATGATCGCATCCGTCATGTACCGCGCGCAAAATGTACTTGACCCCTTCTCACCGCGCAAACCGAGACAAAATCACTTGCGCGTTTGCCGTTAAAATAAAAAATTAAAAAGTGGGTGGGGGATGCAACACGAGGACTTCCCAGGGGGTCACCCATCCTAGTACTACTCTCGCCCAAGCACGCTTAACTTCGGAGTTCTGATGGGATCCGGTGCATTAGTGCTGGTATGATCGCATCCGTCATGTACCGCGCGCAAAATGTACTTGACCCCTTCTCACCGCGCAAACCGAGACAAAATCACTTGCGCGTTTGCCGTTAAAATAAAAAATTAAAAAGTGGGTGGGGGATGCAACACGAGGACTTCCCAGGGGGTCACCCATCCTAGTACTACTCTCGCCCAAGCACGCTTAACTTCGGAGTTCTGATGGGATCCGGTGCATTAGTGCTGGTATGATCGCATCCGTCATGTACCGCGCGCAAAATGTACTTGACCCCTTCTCACCGCGCAAACCGAGACAAAATCACTTGCGCGTTTGCCGTTAAAATAAAAAATTAAAAAGTGGGTGGGGGATGCAACACGAGGACTTCCCAGGGGGTCACCCATCCTAGTACTACTCTCGCCCAAGCACGCTTAACTTCGGAGTTCTGATGGGATCCGGTGCATTAGTGCTGGTATGATCGCATCCGTCATGTACCGCGCGCAAAATGTACTTGACCCCTTCTCACCGCGCAAACCGAGACAAAATCACTTGCGCGTTTGCCGTTAAAATAAAAAATTAAAAAGTGGGTGGGGGATGCAACACGAGGACTTCCCAGGGGGTCACCCATCCTAGTACTACTCTCGCCCAAGCACGCTTAACTTCGGAGTTCTGATGGGATCCGGTGCATTAGTGCTGGTATGATCGCATCCGTCATGTACCGCGCGCAAAATGTACTTGACCCCTTCTCACCGCGCAAACCGAGACAAAATCACTTGCGCGTTTGCCGTTAAAATAAAAAATTAAAAAGTGGGTGGGGGATGCAACACGAGGACTTCCCAGGGGGTCACCCATCCTAGTACTACTCTCGCCCAAGCACGCTTAACTTCGGAGTTCTGATGGGATCCGGTGCATTAGTGCTGGTATGATCGCATCCGTCATGTACCGCGCGCAAAATGTACTTGACCCCTTCTCACCGCGCAAACCGAGACAAAATCACTTGCGCGTTTGCCGTTAAAATAAAAAATTAAAAAGTGGGTGGGGGCATGCACCCATCCTAGTACTACTCTCGCCCGCACGCTTAACTTCGGAGTTCTGATGGGATCCGGTGCATTAGTGCTGGTATGATCGCATCCGTCATGTACCGCGCGCAAAATCTTGACCCCTTCTCACCGCGCAAACCGAGACAAAATCACTTGCGCGTTTGCCGTTAAAATAAAAAATTAAAAAGTGGGTGGGGGATGCAACACGAGGACTTCCCAGGGGGTCACCCATCCTAGTACTACTCTCGCCCAAGCACGCTTAACTTCGGAGTTCTGATGGGATCCGGTGCATTAGTGCTGGTATGATCGCATCCGTCATGTACCGCGCGCAAAATGTACTTGACCCCTTCTCACCGCGCAAACCGAGACAAAATCACTTGCGCGTTTGCCGTTAAAATAAAAATTAAAAAGTGGGTGGGGATGCAACACGAGGACTTCCCAGGGGGTCACCCATCCTAGTACTACTCTCGCCCAAGCACGCTTAACTTCGGAGTTCTGATGGGATCCGGTGCATTAGTGCTGGTATGATCGCATCCGTCATGTACCGCGCGCAAAATGTACTTGACCCCTTCTCACCGCGCAAACCGAGACAAAATCACTTGCGCGTTTGCCGTTAAAATAAAAAATTAAAAAGTGGGTGGGGGATGCAACACGAGGACTTCCCAGGGGGTCACCCATCCTAGTACTACTCTCGCCCAAGCACGCTTAACTTCGGAGTTCTGATGGGATCCGGTGCATTAGTGCTGGTATGATCGCATCCGTCATGTACCGCGCGCAAAATGTACTTGACCCCTTCTCACCGCGCAAACCGAGACAAAATCACTTGCGCGTTTGCCGTTAAAATAAAAAATTAAAAAGTGGGGGGGATGCAACACGAGGACTTCCCAGGGGGTCACCCATCCTAGTACTACTCTCGCCCAAGCACGCTTAACTTCGGAGTTCTGATGGGATCCGGTGCATTAGTGCTGGTATGATCGCATCCGTCATGTACCGCGCGCAAAATGTACTTGACCCCTTCTCACCGCGCAAACCGAGACAAAATCACTTGCGCGTTTGCCGTTAAAATAAAAAATTAAAAAGTGGGTGGGGGATGCAACACGAGGACTTCCCAGGGGGTCACCCATCCTAGTACTACTCTCGCCCAAGCACGCTTAACTTCGGAGTTCTGATGGGATCCGGTGCATTAGTGCTGGTATGATCGCATCCGTCATGTACCGCGCGCAAAATGTACTTGACCCCTTCTCACCGCGCAAACCGAGACAAAATCACTTGCGCGTTTGCCGTTAAAATAAAAAATTAAAAAGTGGGTGGGGGATGCAACACGAGGACTTCCCAGGGGGTCACCCATCCTAGTACTACTCTCGCCCAAGCACGCTTAACTTCGGAGTTCTGATGGGATCCGGTGCATTAGTGCTGGTATGATCGCATCCGTCATGTACCGCGCGCAAAATGTACTTGACCCCTTCTCACCGCGCAAACCGAGACAAAATCACTTGCGCGTTTGCCGTTAAAATAAAAAATTAAAAAGTGGGTGGGGGATGCAACACGAGGACTTCCCAGGGGGTCACCCATCCTAGTACTACTCTCGCCCAAGCACGCTTAACTTCGGAGTTCTGATGGGATCCGGTGCATTAGTGCTGGTATGATCGCATCCGTCATGTACCGCGCGCAAAATGTACTTGACCCCTTCTCACCGCGCAAACCGAGACAAAATCACTTGCGCGTTTGCCGTTAAAATAAAAAATTAAAAAGTGGGTGGGGGATGCAACACGAGGACTTCCCAGGGGGTCACCCATCCTAGTACTACTCTCGCCCAAGCACGCTTAACTTCGGAGTTCTGATGGGATCCGGTGCATTAGTGCTGGTATGATCGCATCCGTCATGTACCGCGCGCAAAATGTACTTGACCCCTTCTCACCGCGCAAACCGAGACAAAATCACTTGCGCGTTTGCCGTTAAAATAAAAAATTAAAAAGTGGGTGGGGGATGCAACACGAGGACTTCCCAGGGGGTCACCCATCCTAGTACTACTCTCGCCCAAGCACGCTTAACTTCGGAGTTCTGATGGGATCCGGTGCATTAGTGCTGGTATGATCGCATCCGTCATGTACCGCGCGCAAAATGTACTTGACCCCTTCTCACCGCGCAAACCGAGACAAAATCACTTGCGCGTTTGCCGTTAAAATAAAAAATTAAAAAGTGGGTGGGGGATGCAACACGAGGACTTCCCAGGGGGTCACCCATCCTAGTACTACTCTCGCCCAAGCACGCTTAACTTCGGAGTTCTGATGGGATCCGTGCATTAGTGCTGGTATGATCGCATCCGTCATGTACCGCGCGCAAAATGTACTTGACCCCTTCTCACCGCGCAAACCGAGACAAAATCACTTGCGCGTTTGCCGTTAAAATAAAAAATTAAAAAGTGGGTGGGGATGCAACACGAGGACTTCCCAGGGGGTCACCCATCCTAGTACTACTCTCGCCCAAGCACGCTTAACTTCGGAGTTCTGATGGGATCCGGTGCATTAGTGCTGGTATGATCGCATCCGTCATGTACCGCGCGCAAAATGTACTTGACCCCTTCTCACCGCGCAAACCGAGACAAAATCACTTGCGCGTTTGCCGTTAAAATAAAAAATTAAAAAGTGGGTGGGGGATGCAACACGAGGACTTCCCAGGGGGTCACCCATCCTAGTACTACTCTCGCCCAAGCACGCTTAACTTCGGAGTTCTGATGGGATCCGGTGCATTAGTGCTGGTATGATCGCATCCGTCATGTACCGCGCGCAAAATGTACTTGACCCCTTCTCACCGCGCAAACCGAGACAAAATCACTTGCGCGTTTGCCGTTAAAATAAAAAATTAAAAAGTGGGTGGGGGATGCAACACGAGGACTTCCCAGGGGGTCACCCATCCTAGTACTACTCTCGCCCAAGCACGCTTAACTTCGGAGTTCTGATGGGATCCGGTGCATTAGTGCTGGTATGATCGCATCCGTCATGTACCGCGCGCAAAATGTACTTGACCCCTTCTCACCGCGCAAACCGAGACAAAATCACTTGCGCGTTTGCCGTTAAAATAAAAAATTAAAAAGTGGGTGGGGGATGCAACACGAGGACTTCCCAGGGGGTCACCCATCCTAGTACTACTCTCGCCCAAGCACGCTTAACTTCGGAGTTCTGATGGGATCCGGTGCATTAGTGCTGGTATGATCGCATCCGTCATGTACCGCGCGCAAAATGTACTTGACCCCTTCTCACCGCGCAAACCGAGACAAAATCACTTGCGCGTTTGCCGTTAAAATAAAAAATTAAAAAGTGGGTGGGGGATGCAACACGAGGACTTCCCAGGGGGTCACCCATCCTAGTACTACTCTCGCCCAAGCACGCTTAACTTCGGAGTTCTGATGGGATCCGGTGCATTAGTGCTGGTATGATCGCATCCGTCATGTACCGCGCGCAAAATGTACTTGACCCCTTCTCACCGCGCAAACCGAGACAAAATCACTTGCGCGTTTGCCGTTAAAATAAAAAATTAAAAAGTGGGTGGGGGATGCAACACGAGGACTTCCCAGGGGGTCACCCATCCTAGTACTACTCTCGCCCAAGCACGCTTAACTTCGGAGTTCTGATGGGATCCGGTGCATTAGTGCTGGTATGATCGCATCCGTCATGTACCGCGCGCAAAATGTACTTGACCCCTTCTCACCGCGCAAACCGAGACAAAATCACTTGCGCGTTTGCCGTTAAAATAAAAAATTAAAAAGTGGGTGGGGGATGCAACACGAGGACTTCCCAGGGGGTCACCCATCCTAGTACTACTCTCGCCCAAGCACGCTTAACTTCGGAGTTCTGATGGGATCCGGTGCATTAGTGCTGGTATGATCGCATCCGTCATGTACCGCGCGCAAAATGTACTTGACCCCTTCTCACCGCGCAAACCGAGACAAAATCACTTGCGCGTTTGCCGTTAAAATAAAAAATTAAAAAGTGGGTGGGGGATGCAACACGAGGACTTCCCAGGGGGTCACCCATCCTAGTACTACTCTCGCCCAAGCACGCTTAACTTCGGAGTTCTGATGGGATCCGGTGCATTAGTGCTGGTATGATCGCATCCGTCATGTACCGCGCGCAAAATGTACTTGACCCCTTCTCACCGCGCAAACCGAGACAAAATCACTTGCGCGTTTGCCGTTAAAATAAAAAATTAAAAAGTGGGTGGGGATGCAACACGAGGACTTCCCAGGGGTCACCCATCCTAGTACTACTCTCGCCCAAGCACGCTTAACTTCGGAGTTCTGATGGGATCCGGTGCATTAGTGCTGGTATGATCGCATCCGTCATGTACCGCGCGCAAAATGTACTTGACCCCTTCTCACCGCGCAAACCGAGACAAAATCACTTGCGCGTTTGCCGTTAAAATAAAAAATTAAAAAGTGGGTGGGGGATGCAACACGAGGACTTCCCAGGGGGTCACCCATCCTAGTACTACTCTCGCCCAAGCACGCTTAACTTCGGAGTTCTGATGGGATCCGGTGCATTAGTGCTGGTATGATCGCATCCGTCATGTACCGCGCGCAAAATGTACTTGACCCCTTCTCACCGCGCAAACCGAGACAAAATCACTTGCGCGTTTGCCGTTAAAATAAAAAATTAAAAAGTGGGTGGGGGATGCAACACGAGGACTTCCCAGGGGGTCACCCATCCTAGTACTACTCTCGCCCAAGCACGCTTAACTTCGGAGTTCTGATGGGATCCGGTGCATTAGTGCTGGTATGATCGCATCCGTCATGTACCGCGCGCAAAATGTACTTGACCCCTTCTCACCGCGCAAACCGAGACAAAATCACTTGCGCGTTTGCCGTTAAAATAAAAAATTAAAAAGTGGGTGGGGGATGCAACACGAGGACTTCCCAGGGGGTACTACTCTCGCCCATTTTCTATGTACTGGTATGATCGCATCCGTCAACCGCGCGCAAAATGTAACGCTTAACAACACGAGGACTTCCCAGGGGGTCACCCATCCTAGTACTACTCTCGCCCAAGCACGCTTAACTTCGGAGTTCTGATGGGATCCGGTGCATTAGTGCTGGTATGATCGCATCCGTCATGTACCGCGCGCAAAATGTACTTGACCCCTTCTCACCGCGCAAACCGAGACAAAATCACTTGCGCGTTTGCCGTTAAAATAAAAAATTAAAAAGTGGGTGGGGGATGCAGTACTACTCTCGCCCAAGCACGCTTAACTTCGGAGTTCTGATGGGATCCGGTGCATTAGTGCTGGTATGATCGCATCCGTCATGTACCGCGCGCAAAATGTACTTGACCCTTCTCACCGCGCAAACCGAGACAAAATCACTGCAACGCTTTGTACGTTAAAATGGGATCCGGTGCATTAGTGCTGGTATGATCGCATCCGTCATGTACCGCGCGCAAAATGTACTTGACCCTTCTCACCGCGCAAACCGAGACAAAATCACTTGCGCGTTTGCCGTTAAAATAAAAAATTAAAAAGTGGGTGGGGATGCAACACGAGGACTTCCCAGGGGTCACCCATCCTAGTACTACTCGCCCAAGCACGCTTAACTTCGGAGTTCTGATGGGATCCGGTGCATTAGCTGGTATGATCGCATCCGTCATGTACCGCGCGCAAAATGTACTTGACCCCTTCTCACCGCGCAAACCGAGACAAAATCACTTGCGCGTTTGCCGTTAAAATAAAAAATTAAAAAGTGGGTGGGGGATGCAACACGAGGACTTCCCAGGGGTCACCCATCCTAGTACTACTCTCGCCAAGCACGCTTAACTTCGGAGTTCTGATGGGATCCGGTGCATTAGTGCTGGTATGATCGCATCCGTCATGTACCGCGCGCAAAATGTACTTGACCCCTTCTCACCGCGCAAACCGAGACAAAATCACTTGCGCGTTTGCCGTTAAAATAAAAAATTAAAAAGTGGGTGGGGGATGCAACACGAGGACTTCCCAGGGGGTCACCCATCCTAGTACTACTCTCGCCCAAGCACGCTTAACTTCGGAGTTCTGATGGGATCCGGTGCATTAGTGCTGGTATGATCGCATCCGTCATGTACCGCGCGCAAAATGTACTTGACCCCTTCTCACCGCGCAAACCGAGACAAAATCACTTGCGCGTTTGCCGTTAAAATAAAAAATTAAAAAGTGGGTGGGGATGCAACACGAGGACTTCCCAGGGGGTCACCCATCCTAGTACTACTCTCGCCCAAGCACGCTTAACTTCGGAGTTCTGATGGGATCCGGTGCATTAGTGCTGGTATGATCGCATCCGTCATGTACCGCGCGCAAAATGTACTTGACCCCTTCTCACCGCGCAAACCGAGACAAAATCACTTGCGCGTTTGCCGTTAAAATAAAAAATTAAAAAGTGGGTGGGGGATGCAACACGAGGACTTCCCAGGGGGTCACCCATCCTAGTACTACTCTCGCCCAAGCACGCTTAACTTCGGAGTTCTGATGGGATCCGGTGCATTAGTGCTGGTATGATCGCATCCGTCATGTACCGCGCGCAAAATGTACTTGACCCCTTCTCACCGCGCAAACCGAGACAAAATCACTTGCGCGTTTGCCGTTAAAATAAAAAATTAAAAAGTGGGTGGGGATGCAACACGAGGACTTCCCAGGGGTCACCCATCCTAGTACTACTCTCGCCCAAGCACGCTTAACTTCGGAGTTCTGATGGGATCCGGTGCATTAGTGCTGGTATGATCGCATCCGTCATGTACCGCGCGCAAAATGTACTTGACCCTTCTCACCGCGCAAACCGAGACAAAATCACTTGCGCGTTTGCCGTTAAAATAAAAAATTAAAAAGTGGGTGGGGGATGCAACACGAGGACTTCCCAGGGGTCACCCATCCTAGTACTACTCTCGCCCAAGCACGCTTAACTTCGGAGTTCTGATGGGATCCGTGCATTAGTGCTGGTATGATCGCATCCGTCATGTACCGCGCGCAAAATGTACTTGACCCCTTCTCACCGCGCAAACCGAGACAAAATCAC
>NW_017618805.1:0-2249 GCF_001879475.1 Ipomoea nil | reverse complement strand
GGTACGCCCCGTCTCCCGCTCGCTCCTAGGAACGAGGGATTGGCGACGAGAACGACCGCTGGCTAGCTCGAGGCGACAGTTGAGTCGTACAAAACGCGTCGGGACGGGCAGATTGGAGCTCGACGCCCCTTGCCCTCAAGGTGGACCGAATCGAGAGCTCGGACAGTCGCCCTCGTGCCAAGGCCGCCGCGACGATTCGCGACGACCGTGGAACGTGGCGATGCCTTCTCCGTTCGTCCCGCGCAAAATCCACGCGTGTTGCGAAGACGAGCGCGCAACGAAATGCAAATACGTTAAGCCGTCAGTGCCGTGCGAGGTATGCAACACAGGAAACCGTCGTGCGACCAAGGCCTTGCGCCCTTGTGTCGTCTTGTATGAAGAGGCGTGCTTGGCAGGACGTCGCTGCTCGAGCAGGGATCCAACCTGACCGCACACGCCGATAACACTCACGCACCGTCTCGCGTCGCAAAAAACGCCCCAATCGCTTAGCCGAGGATCGATAGGAACCCGGCCCGGACGAATCCGTGCACGTCCCCACCGATGCTGGCCGTCACGGCAGGAACGCCCCGCGTCGATAGGTACGAAAGGTAACCTTGAATTCCCATCTCGCCGCTCACATTGGTTGTGAGTCCGTCTCGCCATCGGGTGAGGTGGAGGAAGCCCTCGAGGAGTGGAATCCTCGATCAATGCAATACCATACCTCTTGCGAGGTGGGTCAGCCCCCACGTCCGTCCGGAGCACAATCATCCTCTAACGAACAGCTTACTAGACGGTTGGAAACGGTCTCGGTAACTCACAACCTACTACGGTATGTTGCAGATTCACGGTTGCTCGATTGACCGACAACCCCGCCAACGACGTTTTTTTGCATGTCGTCTCCCTCAGTGCCCGCGTCGATAGTTACGAAAGGTAACTACCGAATTTCCATCTCGCCGTACGCATTGGTTGTGAGTCCGTCGCGCCATCGGTGGAGGAAGACCTCGAGGAGTGAAAGTCCTCGATCAATACAACACCATACCTCTTGCGAGGTGGGTCAGCCCCAAGTCCGACGCTAAGACAACGCCCGTTGCGCTTGGGCAGATTCGTAGGAGCGCACAATCATCCTTTAACGGACAGCTTACTAGACGGGTGGACACTGGTGTCGGTAACTTACAAGCCTACTGACGTATATTGCAGATTCACGTTGTTTTTTGCCCAACTTGTTCCACGGCCGTTTTTTGCATGTCCGTCTCGTCAGATCCGGACGTGTCGTCGAACGAGTGCTGTGGAGGAAGCCCTCGAGGAATGAAAGGCCTCGAGCAATACAATATTTCTATCCTCTTGCGAGGTCGGTCAACCCCACGCCCGACGACACGTACGCTGCACTGCGCTACGCTGGGCGGGTTCATTGCGAACGCCCGCCCTCCGCCCCTACGGCGCACCGTAATTCGTTAACGAACAGCTTACTAGACGATTGGACACGTGCCTCGGCAACTCACAACCTACTGACGGTATATTGCAGATTCACGTTTGCTCGATTGACCGAATTCACGTGCCAATGATGTTTTTTTGCATGTCCGTCTCCGTCCGGTGCGCCGCCCCGCCTTGCGACTCCGATGGGTCTATGCCGGTCCCCAATAATACGTACGAGCGCGGGAACACTCGTACGAGGCCTACGGGACGAGGGGGGCCCGTCCCAACACGTTCCGAAAAAAGTCGACCGGCACCTCAACTACCATACCCCCCCTATAGTAGTTAAAAAAAAAAAACCCCAGTGACAGCAGTAGACACGGTTTGTCCCGTAAATCACACGGTCATTTCGGGTGGTTCCGTGCATTTTTTTTCAAATGTTATTGCATGGTCCTTTAGTTTAGAGCATTTTAACAATGCTTGGTAAATTTCAAAGCGTTTGGATGATTATTTCATTGAAAACGACGATGTCCAAATTTATGCCCAGCTGTCCGCAAAGTTCCTTGTCTGACTTAGCCAAGTACTTGGGATTGTTGGGAATGTGAGAGGAATATATGGCATATCGTTTGCCTCACTAATTAAATAGTACAATAAGCTCTAAAACAAATGTATATGCCATTTTGGCACGAGAACGACGTAAAACGACATAGGCCAAGGCATAACACAGAACCGTCGTAAAAGTACTGGGTGGCAGGCGGGTAAACCTCTGTTGCGTGATATTTTCCGCATCCGTCCGCAACTGTGCGCAATTTGGGCGCCCTCGTTCCGCATAAGTCCGCAACTCGGCACCCTCGTTCCGC
>NW_017618804.1:0-18829 GCF_001879475.1 Ipomoea nil | reverse complement strand
GTATACACTGTGCCCGAATGATTGTTCGTGAAAAGGGATTCGTGGTCTGTGGGCAGGGGCTGCCCCAACAGTTATGCGAAATGGGACGAACCAGGCGGCAATGTTCACAGCCAAGAATGCATTGATAATGGGAATGTCCTTCAGCCATGGCAGTCTATGATTTCGGGTTTCCTTGCAGGGACAGCTGGTCCTATATGCACTGGACCTTTTCGACGTTGTGAAAACGAGGCTGATGGCTCAAAGCCGATCAGGGGGTGATTTGAAGTACAGAGGACTGTTTCATGCCATCTCAACTATATACACCGTACCGAAGAAGGTATACGTGCTTTGTGGAAGGGTTACTTCTTCCGGCTTATGAGGATCCTGCCTGGACAGGCCATTGTGTGGGTTTCTGACCAAGTGATTGGTTTGTATGAGAGAAGACATATACAAAACGCTGCGCTATAGCCTATAGGTAGCTCGACAATTACTCCACATTTCTCCTCTTTTTCTTGTGGATTGTAGTTCCATTCTTTGGCAAAAGCGTGCTAGCTGTTTTGGCCACTTTAGATTCCCTTAAATTAGTGGTAATGTCGAGTGAGGGACAGTTCTCTTGTCCCTGGCAAAATGGTATTTGAACACAATAAGATTAGAATAAAATATTCTAACAATATGAACTCCTTATCTTACAAGCACATGTTGATATTTGATAGTGATAATTTTTTCCCTACATGTTTTATGTGTTGTGAAATGTGTGTCGTAGGTTATCATGTGTAACTATTGAACAAAATATTAATATTTATTATATTTCTATAAATAACTTTGTAAACAAATATATATAACATACAGGGCCGGCCCAGAGGGGCGGGCAACATGGGAACCGCCCAGGGCCAATGTTGAAAGGGCTCCCCTAACTTGGATTTTTATTTTTTTGATAATGTTAAGAGAAAAAAAAAATTTTATTGCATGAGCATATATTTGAACCCACAACTTCAAAATTACTATTTAACATTAAATTCACTTAACCATTACAATCATTTAATATAATAATTCAATTAATAGATACTTCATATATATAGAGAATACTAATTTTTTCAATGCGCGATGCGTAAAACTAATGCCCAACATTAGTATTCAATGTTAAAATCATAGTTATAATTTTTTTAAAAATAAAATTTTATAAATTTTTAAAAAATTCACAAAGTTTATAGTTGTAGAATTCATATTATATATTTAAAAGTATATTAATAATTATGGTATGATTAATAATTTTATTTTACATATTCTTACATAATATCTACATATATTATTATAATTAAAGAAGGTAAGAAAATAATATGGTGCATGCAAGTGCATTGTAAGAGTAATGGAAATAGATAATTGAAGTTATAACGGTAGGGGCATTGTTTGTCCAAAAAAATAATATAGTACAACATTTATAGCTTAATGTATCAAAAAAAAAGATAACAGAAAAACAGACATAAATGAAGGGTACCAACCTTCATTGACACTTAATATGTTTTTATTATTTTATTATTAGATTAAATTAATTTATAATTAAACTTCATGTAGGGGCCCAAAAGTTTGAATGATCACTACTCCAGGATTAGTCCAACTATTTTTTTTTTTTTTAATAAAGTCTTAAAAAAATTATATGTAAATAAAAATTCAAAGTTATCCTTGAATTGTTTTCAATTAACACAATCTTTTGAACTATATATATATATATATATATATATATATATATATATATATATATATATATATATATAAACACTTTAACTTTATATATTAAGGGCCCTTCTTTTTTACTTTGTCCCGGGCCTATAAAATGATAGGACCGGCCCCGATAACATATTTTGTAATATAACTTAGATATTTAATTACAAGATAATGTCTCTTCAAAAAAATGTTTTTATAATTGTTGTCTAAATCCATCTTTCTAAATCTATAAAATGATCTAAATATTTATAATTAACTCCAAAAAACTTGGACAGCATTCCTTTGATAGGAAATTTTATATCATACGTTATTTAATTAGTTGTACTATTAAGTTATTCAACGTCATAGAGAGATTACATAGTATGTACCCAAAAAAAAAAAAAAAAAAAATACAAAGAGATTATATAGCATCGATCTACTTTTTGATTATCTATTAGTGGTTTACTTCATTACGAAATTTAGATTGTATTATTTGTGCTCATTTTTTATTTCTATTTTGTTTGAATTGATGCGTCTCTTAAAGGTTTTTGTTTCTTTTTTTTATTGTTGATTATACACATGTATGTATATACGTATGTAGTAATATAATAAATTAGTATACAGAGGAAAAAATTTATGTTAGTATCAATTAATTAATGTGTATTAGTATATTGTATTAAAGTATAACACATGCATATACATACAAGAGAAAGCTTACTATTCTAGTCAAATGAGTTAAATTACAGTTGACAATGAGTGTTCGTTACCATAGTTTATAGTTTTTATAACCATATCCGTCGTCGCATAGACAATTATATACTTTTAGTTCACATTTTAATTGTTAATGTTATTGGTTGCTCTAAATTTGCCAGCATGAGTTGGTTTTAAATTAGAGGTCAACTTTCGAATTACAATATTACTTGAATTTAATAACATGCATAAGACAGATTAACTGTTGCATAAATCCATCTATCTAAATCTTGAAAATGATCTAATTATTTATATTTTCACTTAAAAAAAAAATTAAACACCATTCCTATTCCCCGAGTGAAAACCCCATTTAGAACCATCAATATCACAACTCACCATAGTAATCTACCTTCAAATTAGAAGATGATCTCATGATCTACTCAAAAAGCCTATTTCCCGAAGAACTTAAAACACGCGGTAGAGCTTCACAAATCAATAGTCCTTTCAACAATTGAGATGAAGAAAGTTAAGTCAATAGATCTTATAATAGTAAGATGAACCAGTAAAGTTTACTATCTGTTATAAGATGTGAATTTTCGACAAACCCAACTAAAAAACTTTAATTTGATAAAGAAAGTGGTCGGTAGAGCTTAAAGTTTGAAAGAAAACAGGTTCCAAAAGATGTATTCATTAAAGCTAAGGTCTACCAGAGGTGCCATATGATGAAGACAAGATGTATTCATAAACCCTAAAAAAGAGATTGTAATTAGATTTTCGATACTCAATACAATATACACAATTAATACACATTTAATTTAATTCAATAATTCCGAGCCAATCTTTTTGTTTGCTAATTTTCATACATGTCACTCCAAAGTTTACGATGGCCAACCTTTGACCCAGTGTTATAAAACCAACACTTCAATTTGAATATCACCTTATTATCCCAAAATAAAAAAATAAAAATGGTAAACCTTACAATTTGACAGCTTTTGATGAAGACAAGTAGTATAACATACAGTAAAATAAAAGTAGAAGAAATATGTTTGTATCCAAATTTCCCGACAGAGTGCTGTTTATGCTAATCTTGAATGTTAATGAATTGGGAGTGGGGAAACCTAGCTTATTATCTGCATAAATTGTATAATCCCTTCTGCCTCTACCCCACCCAATATATGTCACTGAGAGACAAAATGACAACAAAAAACTTGCAAAGCAGATAAAGTGTAACATCAAATTTTTTTCAACCTACCTAACTTTCTTCCTATACATACTCTACCTATAAATATTTGTGAGGTGACCATTATTCTTGTATTTCTAAGCCATACAAATTATTAAAAGCAATCCATTCTTTTAGGATACAAACAATCCTATAAATACCCTATAACACAATGCCAATGGCCATTGCATCTCTGCAGATAGAGACACATTTTTCCATTTCCTCTTACTTTTCCTTTTTATTGCAGCAAATCACAATAAAAAGGAAATGGAGTTTTCTTTTCTGGCAGCTCACCATCTCCATAATTGCTTAGCCGCCATTGCCCAAACATCTTTCGTACAATCCGCCTGTGACTCTGATTGCGTTAAAGGGTTTGTTGCTGCACATAACGCGGCCGACAAACTGTTGGATCTCCACCTGTTAACTGGAACTCCACCTTAGCAGACATCGCCGAATCCTATGCCGCCAAGAGGTCTGCTGACTGTGTGCCGCAGAACTCTAACGGGCTGTATGGGGAAAACATTGCGGTGGCCTCTGCCGAATTGTCTCCGGCGGATTCCATGAAGTTGTGGATGGGTGAGAAGAAGGACTATGACCACGCATCGAATTCTTGCACCAGCGGCAACAATTGCCGCTCTTATACGCAGGTGGTTTGGGGGCGGCAGCACGAGTATTGGCTGTGCTAGGGTTACGTGCAAAACTGATTGGATGTTTGTCATCTGCTACTATAACCCTCCGGGCAACTATATGGGCGAAAAACCATATTAAACACAATTTTTTTTTTATGATTAGTATGATCTTGTGAAATGCAGACAGTGCATTAAAAAAAAATATATATAAATATTTAGAAATTACAATATTATCACTAATGTATTATCATGAAACAAATATTGTTTCATGCACGGATGCTGAATCAATTCAATTTTGAACTTTTTCTTTTACATTTGGCTAGCTATTCTTCGAATTATTTTTTTTCTGGGTTCGTGGCATAATACTTGGTATCCCACTAATTGTGAGTTCATTCTTGTAGAGTTCTCTTATTGCAGAACACTCTTTAATATGCTCCACTCAATTAATTAACTACATAATTTATGGATGGGAAAATTGTAAAAAAATGTCCCTCTATAATATGCCAATTATCAATGTCACCCATGAATTATGAGTGGTGTAAATGTTGCCCCTCAATTATCAAAATGGTGCACATATAGCCCCTCCCGTAACGGACCTGCGGTTTCCCACCGTTGTCCATCGCTGGTACTTCGAATCGAGGTATGGAAAAAACAACTAAATTACATATTTACTCCGACTTAACGGTGCCGTACACTAACGGAGAACCACATGTACGTTACGGGAGGGGCTATATGTGCACCGTTTTGACAATTGAGGGGCAACATTTACACCACTCTTGACATATTATAGAGATGTATTTTTTACACTTTTCCCTTTATGGATTTTAAGATTCAGTAAAACTTTTGCCTAGAAATTTGATGTCTCTTTATAGAAGAAACACTAATTGTGGCCTGGTCACATTCAAAACTTCAAAGTAGGTCTTCCAGTCATATCTTGTCAAGTCACCTAAGCACAATTAATATAATCAAAATAAATGAGTATTTACGACACTTTATCACACATGTATGTTGTTGAATTGATTAACAATAAGATTTGATACAAACATTATTACAAATTGAACCAAAAAAATCTAACATTATGAAACTAACATTGGGAATCTTATTGAACCAGTGTTCTCCTTTACCGGCTTGATATATTCATTTTTGGTAGGAGACACCAGAAGCACACAGACCCTAGAGGTGCAATTGTTATACCATGGACCAGGGTTCACATTGTATTGTGGATTCTGTTCCAGTATTATATTAGACCCAATCGTTATATCTGCACTATTGTGCGCCCTGGTGCACGATATAATTTGCTTATTAGACATGCGTTGAATCTCCCCGGAAAAATTAGACTTTGGCTTCACCGGGAATAGCTTGAATTAGGGTCGTCTTGGTCTTATTAAGAAATGGTTTGACCCCGCTAAAACTGGCCTAGGACCAAACTCAAGAAATAAAATGTTTTAATTTTTCGCTTCTTCCAACACTAGATATATAGATTAAAAATATGCTAAATGGCTTTGATACAATATAAAAAAATTGATTTTAAAATATTGTTAGCACAAAAAAACTAATGATGCTAACATAACTACAACGGCTAATTATTGTGTGCACCATAGTCCACGCAATGCTGTGTGAACCATAAAAATACATTTTAAATATAATAAAAGTACATTATTCGTGTACTGAATGTATATTATACAAAATAGTGTATTTTTAGTACTCAAATAATACTTTTCTCTGAATACAATGTACATTTTCAATATATTAAAAGTACATTATTTGTGTACTGTATGTACATTATTTAATTGTATAGTCCACATAGCCGTGTGAAACATGGTCCACACAATAAAGATTGAATTACAACTATGTGGATTTTGATTTCATTAATAATTTTACATATTAATAGCAAACCCTATAAAAATAAACAACAAACCCCGAAATTAAAAGTCTTATGTAAATTTTTTAATTTATCAATCTAACATATTTTAATGACTAAAAATAAAATAAATTTTATAATATTTATAAGTTATCAATTTTCATAATGTATCAATAAATTAATTAATTAAACACAATTTAGTAATATAAAAAATCAAGTTCAAACGATATTACAAGCGTTTTATAAATTTTTTATATTACAAGTCTTTTATACATTTTTTATTTTGTAGAAAATGTTATTAATTTTTAATTATGAGATTAATGGTTCAAATCTTGTTTCAAAAAAAAAATACTATCTTTTGAAATGTGTGCGTCCCATATATTAACATTTTGTATTAACAAGTTGAAGTGCTTCAATTGGACATTGATGGTTAACTAAAATGAGATCGAGTGGGTCAAATCTTATTTTTTTTTTTAAAAAAAAAAGTTTATGATTATTTTATATAAAAATAAATAAATAAAAATATCTTGTTTCCTCTCCTAGTGTCACCAAAGAATTTTCCCACACATCCCCTATAAAAAAAAATTAAAATTTTCAATAATTAAAAAATTTACTCATATTATTTTTAAATGCTACTGACTCTATTACATTATACTATCTGTTTAAACACACTACAGTGCCAACAACACCTCCTCTAAGGCTCGATCTCACAACCTCCCACATAGGAAAGGTCACTACATGTCATCAGAGCACAAGGGTGTTTGGCAATTTACCCATATTTTTTTACTATAACCCTATGAACTCTTATAAACGGCTAAGATGAATTCACATTTTTTAGATCCTGGAATGTGAACCTATGTACCAATCTTAATTTTTGATAGATTGGGATTAGATAGTTTCAATTCATGTACAATTAAAACCCTTAATGCACATTTTTCTTTAAAAACAATTAATGGGGTTAAGTTGGTGATTGCAATGAATAATAATTTCCTTCTATTCAGTATGATATTACGTTTTCAATCATGAAACTCGATCGATAATTCCAGTCATGATATCCTTTGGATTTTGAATAACGCTTTTGGTGAGTCACCATCTCCGGCGACCGTGATCACTCGTGAACCCAAGTATGTTGCTTTTGATTTTATTTTCGAACGCTGATTTCGATCCTGGGAGCTGTTGTTCCTAATGATTAAAGTACGATGTAGTTGTATATTAGACCAGGGTGAGTGGGATGTGTAAATGGGATTGGTTGAACTGAGGGCAGTGGATTACGGTTTAGGAGACGCTTATCTATTGTTCCATTTCAGAAAGATGCAAAGTGCATTATATTCTTGTGGGTGGTAAATAGTTGTTATACCGTGGACCATGGCCCACACATGACCATGATCGTCGAATGAAACTATAGAAGAATTAAAATGATAGTTTAGTGTTACTATTATGAAACTAGTGTGTGTGAAAAATGAAACTAAAAAACAGGAGCACATTATTTTCAAATGAAACTAGTGTGCATGGAAAATAAAACTAAAATCCAGAGCCATACAATATCATATATTGTCAAATGACCTGAAGTGCAATTAAAATAATACTTCAATATTACTATAATTAAACTAGTGTGTGTGGAAAATGATACCAAAAAATTGAGCTCAAGCAATAATGTATATTATGAAATGAAACTATAATAGATTTAAAATGATACTTTAGTATAGTATTACTGTAATGAAGCTAGTGTGGAGGGAAAATGACTCTAAAATACATGGCATTAATGTCAAATGAAATTGAAGTAGAACTAAAATGATACATACTTGTAATCTATGATACTACATAGACCATGGACCAGAGTAAAATATGTGGTGGTACACTGTTGAAAGTCCCAACGTGGTGCAATGGGTTTTAGTATATTGTGCATATGATAGTGTAGTGTCTTCTGTTATGAAAGTCCCTATGTGGTGTAAAGGTTGGGGTTACCCTCCAAGAACGATGTTCTTTGTGGGTCCTGAAAGAGAGAGAAATGGCAGAAGAGAGTTGCAGTACTGCGCGTTTGGTGCATATCTTGCGCCTTGCTTTTCCTCTTTTTTTTTGTTTTTTTTTCCCCTTTTTGCGCCAGATTTTGCTTTTCCCTGTTTGTTTTTTCCTCTTTTCTCTTCTCCTTTTTCCCTTCACTTTCGTACATGGCCTACAAAAACCAATGCTAAAATAAAAGTAATGAGGATGCTCTTTGAAGAATATACCCACAAACATATTTCTATTAAATGCACCAAGTGAGTTTAGGAAATGCACACTGATATTGTTATCCTGCGAAGATGCTCAAAACTAAGAGTAGTGTGGCACAAGAAATAAAATCAGAGTGCACAAGGCTAAATCCATAGGCAAATTAGTTAATAACTTCATAAGTATTGTGGTTACTAATTAACGACGTATAGATTTCTGTGTAAAGATCAGAGAACAAATGCATTAATGTAAATGTATTATATTAATAAAAATAAGGGAAAACTAGAAACAGTTGTTAACAAGAAACGAGCGGATTTTTTATTTTATTTACTTCCATGGTGTGTGGTCTGTGTGTTTTTTTTTTTTTTTTTTTTCTGGAGAGTGAGGTTGCAACAATTTTCGTTAACGGTGTGTAACAATTGGTGAGTAACCGTGATTTTAACTCGAACAAAGCTCCAAACCCAAAAAAGCTCCAAACCCAATGTCCGAGGCATCCTCAAAAGTTGTAGTTTTTTTTAGAAATTTTGCAAATGTAATTAGGAAAAAGATTATGGGAGGGATGAGAGAGAGCGAGAGAAAAAAATAACGAAACAAAGCTGAAAACTAAAAAAATAGTAATAAATAATAAATAATAAATAAATAAACTGAAAATCTTCAATAACGCACATAGCGGTGGAGTTGCGCTTCATGCGACCAGGGTATAAAAATAAGAGAATTTGGTAGAGGTGGAGGTGGCTGCTGATTCTTTGAAGTAGAACATAAGTCTTTATTTTGGTGGGTTCGGAGCCATTTTGTTTTCGGGATGTAATCACAACCCTCGTCGGCTTTGGTTGTTGCGGAGCTCCATCAAGATGCAATGCCGTGGATGATGTAAGGCCACCAGAAAGAGTACATAATTTAATTGATCAGTTATTAATTTATAATTTTAGGGTAAATTTGTCTTTTTAGTTATTTTTCCGCCGAAAAATTGGCCGGATGGATCGGAATTGGGAAAAATTGAATTGTTAAAGTACTAAATTGACAATTTTGAAACTCATGGACTGAAATTAACAAGACTCCATTAGTCATAGGACCAACAATGAGAACACACACACACACACACACACACACGCACACGCCACACGCACACGCACTAACAGTGTAAGGAAAACAGTGTTAACAACATGCACTAACAGTGTAAGGAAAACACACCACAATGAAATGCAAAAAAACACACCAAAAAATACACAACAGACCCAAAAAATACACCATATAACTCACCATCCCCAATGGTGTATTTTCGAACACTGTATGGTGTGTTTTTTGTGACGCATACTTAATTTGTGTGAGTTTTTGTGGGTGTATTTTCCTAACGCTGATGGTGTATAATCTCTCAACTATTGGTAAGGCACCTGCCGCACTTGAACCTTCCTATATATATATATATATATATAGTATATATATATATATATATATATATATATATATATATATATATATATATATATATTGTGTGTGTGTGTGTGTGTGTGTGTGTGTAAAAGTTCCGGTGTGAACTTCTAGTAATATGTGCACGTGTGCACTCCTACTAACCGTGTGATTGTGCTGATTTATGGGTGCAAATTAGAGTGCACCAGCACCCGGTGTACTTCGCCACACTCACCATTTATTTGTGGCGCATTGTGCGGAGGGGGGGGGGGGGGGGGGGACACTTTGTAATTTGGCTGTGGGATAGGGGGGTTGGGGGTTGGGGGTTGTGTGTTTCGTTTCCATTGCGGTACAGTCAGTGTAGCTGTGTGGACGAAAAAAAAAATAAAGAAAACGTATTAGGAAGCGGACCTGCTGTCTCCCCCATACGATCACACCGGGGAGGTTTGCTGCGGCGTCACTCCGTTATGGCCAGATTTGGTTTTATAAACCTTTTTTGTTATGGCCAGATATGTTTTTTGACACGAATATTGAAGTGCTCCATGAATGTGGTGAAACGGAATAAATATGAATGGATTATAAATTTTGGCAACGCGGGTTATTATTTTGTACAGCATTCTAACCGTCTGTAGTGGCATCAATCAAGTTGGCAAATTCAAGACAAAATGCATTTCCTATTCACTATTTCATGCGTTTTGAAATACATATTGAGCCACCATGAGTGGTAATTTAATTTTGTAGTAGTTGTACGCATAAACAACCACACGTGAGTGGTGATTCTTTCGTTTGATTGTTTGCACGCTGTGCAATACATTCGCTATCCGCCTGCAATAGTTTTACCATAAAATGGACTGCACCAGTGCAATGCTTATGGTAGAGGCTTTATATACACAACCCCGAGATTTTGCAAATTGTTGAATTATCAAGGTTTGTTAGATGGGTATCTTGCAATTAGAACCGAGACCTACCCGAGTTTGGTGAAAGAGTTCTATCGTCACATGAGTGTGACTAAAGAGGGAGGAAAGTTGGAATTCACCCCAAGGTGGGAGGTGTGAAAATTTCCTTGACCGAGAAACGGTTGGCTCAGCTCTTGAGTTTGACGACCACCGGGTCTCACAGTACAGTGGTGATTCTTGGATTGAGACGAGTAGCATGGGCTATCAGAATTATTTGAGCTTTTTGTTAGATAGGACAAGTGGGTTTACCCAAGCCACGAGGCCAGAAAGGAAATGGCTTTCTGCTGAGCAAAAGATTTTGGTAATGCGTGTTTTGGATTGTTTGTTGCCTAAAACCAATAAAAGTAGCCTTTTGAGAAAGTTGGAATGCTTCTTTGCCTTTTGCCTGAAGCATAAAGTGAAGTTCAATCTGCCCTCCTTGATGTTGCAACACATGGACTACTGTAGGGACCATAACCGTAAAAGCCTACCCTATGGTATGGTTTTGAGTTGAATTTTCCTAAGGAAAGGGGTGAAAGTGGATGGCTATGTGCCCAAGCCTATGGCAAAATGGTTTTGGATGCCGTGAACCTCCGGAGCTGCAATCTGTTTCAGTTGGAAAATGATGAATACATCACCCTGGAGGAAGTAGCAAAGAAACCCCTTGCCAAGAGGAGTTCCTTGGTTGAGCAGCTCGAGATTCCCGTTGGGAAGTTGAATCAGGTAGTGCAGAGTTTAGGGGAGATGAAGAAGAAGAATAAGAGGGAGGAGAAGAAGAAGAAGAGGAAGCTGAGGAAAGTGACCCCGAGAGTGAAGAGAGCTTGAGAAGAAAAGAGGTGAGGACGAAGAAAGAGAATGACGCCATGACCCACGAGGAACGTGTGGTGGCCCTCCTCCGACAGCAAAATCGGATGATCGAAGAAGGTTTTTCCTTCATGAAGGCTCAGTTGGTCACCGTGAATCAAAGGCTGGATGTGCTGGAAGCTAGCTCTAGCCAAGGTAGAGCCGAGGAAGCTTCTGACGAGGATACCGAGGATTCGGATGATGATTCCTCCTAGGCTGGAGTTTGAGGTAAGCTCGTTTCTTTCCTTGTTTGTTTTGGTTGCCGGCTTGTTGGTTGTTGCTTGTTTAGTTGTTTTTTAGTAGGTGCTCTCTTGTTTGCTTTGGTTGTTAGCTTGTTTTTTAAGTGGTTTGTTTAGTTGCTTTGCCTCATTTGAGCTTAGTTTGCTCGTGGTTTAGGACTACTGTAGATGGTGATGGTTGGCCTTAAGTTATGTTAGTGGTGGTGTTGCTTGAGAAGTTTTCTCCGTTACTTTGAAACCTTGCACTACTACTTTTGATCTTTGGAGCCTTGTTTATTTATACCTTGCGATCTCTTGTCACATCTTTGATTCGAAGCTATCTTTTTGGTAAATCCGTCGTGCCCATGCTTCGAGGACGAAGCTTCTTGTTAGGGGGAGAGGATGTGACACCCCGTAAATCTAAATACTAATTGGGAGTAATTGAAGAATTAATCCAAGCTTTCTTTGGTAATCCATTTCTAAAAATCCTGAAATTTTAATTGTCGAGGGACTAAAATTTGACTAGTCACTTAAGTCAATCAAGTGTACCTTGTGCTTTATGGTTTGTGCCCTTGCCCCTTTGTTTTTCCAACCTTTGTAAGGGTAACAGTGACCTTTCACCCATGAATTGTTGTTCAAGCTATCCCTTGCAAGACATTTCATTCATTCTTCATTCAAGCCTAAGTCCTAATGGCCTGTATGCCTAGTCTTATGTTAATGTTTAATAGCGTGTGCACCCATAGTTCTATGGGTGTGACATAACACCTTTCTCGGTTTCTAATAACTTCCGTTTTATGTTCATTTAATGTTTTTTTTTTTTTGAATGCTACTAGCTCTGAATTCACAACCTTCCTAATGGAAGTCCAACCTGGGTAGCATTGGACCACATAGTCTTGGTATGTTCATTTAATATTTAGCTTGCTTATCTTTAAATTTAAGTTTTAAAAATGTTGGTAAAATTGGGGATGTTACAAGGAGTGTCCACATCTAACGTGTGAACAAGTGCATAATTTCAACCATGAAAATAAATTCCCTGGCACACTCTGTAAAAAATAATCTCCTTCCCTCTCAAAAAAAATTCCCTCTCTATTATTTTCGTTAACACTTAAGGACACAAAACAAAAACAAATTTCTTCCGCCATTTCCTTTTGCTCAAGACCTCAGACCTCAGACCTCACCGCCGCTCAAACGACTCACTTAAATAAATTGATCTAATATAATTTAGTGATATAAAAAATCAAGTTCAAATGATATTGCAAGTGTTTTATAAAACTTTAATATTACAAGTCTTTTAGAAATTTCTAATTTAGTAAAAAATATTGTTAATTTTTAATTTTGAGATTATTGGTTCAAATCTTATTTTAAAAAATATTAACTTCAAAAGTATGTGTGTGAATATATATTAATTAACATTAGTGTATTAAAAAGTTTAAGTGCTTCAATTCGACATTGATGGTTAACTAAAATGTGATCGAGTGGGTCAAATCTTATTTTTTAAAAAAAGTTATGAGTATTTTATATATTTTGTCTCCTCTCCCAGTGTCACCAAAAAAAAAAAAAAAAAATCCCACACCATGGTAGCTGATAATCCAGAATCCATGGCCAAATTGAAGGAAAAAGTAACAAGAAGCTTGGGCGTTAATGTGCGTGAGTTTCTGTTCCACTTCCTTCTGAGCTCGTAATTCTGAAATACTCACGCACATTAAGCACAAATCTCACGCACATTAAACACAATACTTAGGCACATTAAGTACAAAACTCACGCATATTAACATGACGCACATTAAGTACAAATCTCAGACACATTGAGTACAAATCTCAAGCACATCAAGTATAAACCTCACACACATTAATCCACCGCACATCCGCACGGGAAGCCACAAATGCACTTGATCCCTTCCCTATATATATATATATATATATATATATATATATATATATATATATATATATATATATATTCACAGAAAAGAGAAAAATTTATACACATCACATATATTATGCGCAAAGCTGTGAATAATATAATGTTGATGTACCGTTGCTGTGAATACAAATGTGTATACTTTTGATACCATAGGTCCTACTAAGCTTCTTTGATTTGAAAAGATAGGGACATAGTGTTAGAAAAGTGGAAAAGAATACATAAATTAAAAGTGTTTACAGTTCTGCATTCATATATGAAATTAGCTATTAGACCATTAGTTTATTAATTAATTAATACAAAACTGGAATATAATGTTTTCTTCTAATTAAGTTTTACTAGTCATTGAATGGGGAAATCTTTTGGCCAAGGACTGAAGGTGATGAAATACTTGCTCCTGTTCCAAGGAAGATGACGGGTAGGCGAAAGAAAAAAAAAAAAAAAAAAAAAAAAAAAGCTTGAAGAAAATGAACAAAAACAAGCAAAAAATGAGTGAAGAGTTAGAAAGTTGTCTAAAAAATGAAGAATTATGACATGTCAATTATCCAAGGGAAATGGACATAACAAACGATTTTGTCCTACATTGTCAACCCAACAAGCAGAATCTGCTGGTTCTTCTACTGTTAGAGGAAGAGTGATGGTTCTTCTGCTGTTGGAGGAAGAGGAAGACCATCGGCTGCTGTGAGAGGAGAGTGAGAGGAGGAGGGAGAGGAAGTGGAAGAGGGACAGACTTGTTTCAGGAAAGCTTTGTTAGAATGTCAGGTAAATTAATTGAACATAATGCGGATTTAAATAACTCATGTAGATGGCTCTTAGCAGTTTATGATTAATTGACAATGCTTTCTTCTTTTCTGTAGCTTGCGCAGAGTGAAGCTCAATGGGACCATGAAGGCAAATGAAGATTAATGGAGTCACTTTTTTTTTTTTTCTTATTTTTTTTTTTGTTTTTTTTTTTAACTAGCTGGTGTTTATAGCTACTATATATGTATGATTTTGTTTTTAACTAGCTAATAGATTTTGAATTGGGAGTTTATTTTGTTTTGTTCTTCGCAATATATATTTTTTTTACAGTTTATATTAGTAACTTCATTTCATTTTTTTTTTTTTAATTTCACTTGGTTTAGTTGTTGACCATCTAAATGGTTTTATGTGGATGAGTAAGCAATATACATTCAAATGGCCCTCGCAAATTATATTGTGCATCCGTATGCACCGTGCATGGTGTATAAGGATACAAAAACGATGTCGTTTTGGTTAAAAAATGCGCGTCTTACTTAAAAAAAGAAATCAGGTTCGATTCCCGGCAATAGCATTTTTATATATCCATTAATTCATAACTATATATCCATAAATTCATAACTATATATCCACAGTGAATGAATGAAGTAAAAATCCACAATGAATGAACTAAATATCCACAATGAATGAACTAAATATCCACAATGATTGAACTAAATATCCACAATGAATGAACTAAAAATCCATAAATTCATAACTATATATCCAGAAATTCATAACTATATATCCATATATTCATTACTATATATTCACAGTGAATGAATGAAGTAAATATCTACAATGAATGAACTAAATATCCACAATGATTGAACTAAATATCCACAATGAAGAACTAAATATCCATAAATTCATAACTATATATCCAGAAATTCATAACTATATATCCACAATAATGCTATTGCCGAGAATCGAACCTGAATTTTTTTAAGTGGGACGCGCGTTTTTAGTCAAAACGACGTCGTTTTGCATCGTATGCACCATGCATGGTGCATTCGGTTGCACAACATAACTATTGTTCAAAGTGCTGATGGATATATTTATGTGGGAAAATACTAAACAAAAAAAATTAGCATTTCTATAAATTGGGAAAACTAGAAAAATACTAAACAAAAAATTAGCCAAAAAACATAAATTCTCCAAAAAAAACAAAAGAAAATTGAAACATTGGAATTGAAAATTTGAAAAAGTATAAATTATGAAAATAAAGAGAAGAAAATTATAGTTTTTTAATATAATAATTATTGTTTTTTAAATTTTTAAATATGTAAATGGTTACATGGACAACATAAGGTAAAGAGAATGCCACATCAGGCGCCATGTCAGCAGGAAGATATGATAACCTGCTAAAAGTTCTGGGTGATTTTTTTTCTTGATTTGTGGCATGATATATACGATATGAATGTTCATGGTGTGGGATGAATAATCAAATATGGTTCATGATGCTAGATGACACTTTAGCCAAGTGTAAATTATTTTATCCTACACCAAATTACACCAAATTGGTAATTGTTATTAACAAGCTCGATCTAACAACATATCTCTCCTTACTTTATCGGTAATCAAAACAGGCTCTTCAATTACTTCTCTAGCTAATTAACAACCCCTAAATAAGCCCTAAGGATTTAATTAACTATCAGCATTAAGAATTAGAAAGACTACCAATTCTAGCCAACAGACTCGCAAGCTCAGTCCATTTAAACTAGACTATACATCTCCATAACATAAGATTGAAAATCTCTTTCATAATCAACTATGTTATTTTACGACTAAGGTTTAGAACACTGAAACAATTTCGGATTTAAGAATTCGAAATGGCAATTTACTGGATTGAAAATTGAACAACGGATCCTTTTTTGTACAATTAATCAAAGCAGTAATATCAAGATAATAGAAGGCATATAAATAGTGTAGCATAAAAGAAAATCAAAATAGATATCACAATTCTAAAAGAACCAAAACTTCAATATTCTTGAGTTGGAAATAAACTTAACAACACATCATAATAAAATGTACTGACTGTCCTCTATTGAATAATTCAGGCCTATTTATACTAATTTCAGCACCCTCATCAGCTAAAAATAATCCTAATTTTCCTAACATCCTCAAATTTAATCAATTTCTTCAACCACATAAAACCTAGAAAATAAGTAATATTTATTTTCTAAATCCTACGCACCAAAGAAAATAAGCTCCAGTTGATTTTGCCCGTTTGTGGTAGCAGACTAGCAGTTCGAAGCAGCCGCGTAAGTCGTTCGCCCATGGAGTCATTCATCGCAGCAGACCACGAACGGAGTTCCCATTGCCAATGCCATCGCTACGTTCACAGAAGAAGCTCGGAAGAAGTTTCGCTCGTGTCTACGTACGTAAAAAGCTTATAAGGGAAAAAAAGATAAAAGAAAGGACAAAAATGTTAAACGGGGCAAATTATGTTGTGCATCTGCGTGCACACGGATGCAACAGAGTCAACTGCGTCAGGGAAAGAGAGCTGCTCGACATGTGTTGAGGCGAAGCAGAGGGAAGAATGGGAGGTAGGAAGGGAGGTAACGGAGTCAGCTCGAACGGTTGGGGTAAGGTGTAGGGAAACGGTGGAGGAGGAGAGGGCGTCGAGGAGGTACTGGGTAGAGTGCCAGAGAGCGGTGGCCGGCCAGTGGTTAATGGCGGAGGAGATGAGGCATGGCTTGTTGGGGAAACATAGTCGCGGAGGAAATGAAGAGGCGTAGGTGGACAGAGGAGGCGGTCGATTTGAGAGGTCGTGCCTAAACTCGAGGGACATTGGTTTGACAACAGAATCTTGCTAAGATATTCAATTCCATCCTTGAGCACCCAAACTTGGGACTAAAGATGGCCAAACCACCAAACTCGAGGGACCTTGGCTGGTATTAACTCTTTTCGTATAAGTCAAATGACAATATTACCCTCCATTTTGACGGCTGAGACGGGAGGAAGTAACGTAAGGACGCTAGAACGTAACTTTTCACAACTCGGAGGATGACGGGTGGTAATTACAGAAGTTAGGGACATTGATGGCGATGCCACCAAACTCGAGGGACCATAGGTGGTATTTACTCATATATATTAATTAACATTAGTGTATTAAAAAGTTTAAGTGCTTCAATTGGACACTGATGGTTAACTAAAATGTGATCGAGTGGGTCAAATCTTATTTTTTTAAAAAGTCAGAGTATTTTATATAAAAATATTTGGTCTCTCTCCCAGTGTCACCAAAAAAAATTTCCCACACCCCCTACAAAAAATTCAAATTTTCAATAATTATAAAATTTACCCGTATTTTTTTACTAAAACCCTATGAAGTCTTTTAAACGGCTGAGATGAATTCACATTTTTAAAATCCTAGTATGTGAACATATGTTCCAATCTGAGTTTTTGATATATTGTGATGAGATAGTTCAATTCACGTACAATTAAAACTCCTAATGCGCCATTTTCTTTTAAAATCAATTAATGGGGTTAAGTTACTGGTGATTGCAATGAATAATAATTGCCTTCTATTCATTCTGATATTACGTGGGGTTAACATCCCACTCATCCTGGGGGTTATTGTTCCTAACGATTAAAGTACGGTGTAGTTGTACGTTAGACCAGGATGAGTGGGATGATTAAATGGGATTGGGTGAACTGAAGACCGTGGGGTACGGTTTAGAAGACACTTATCTATTGTTTCGTTTCAGAAAGATGCAAAGTGCATTATATATGGTGGGTGTCGAATCCAACAAATAATAATTTACTGAGTAAGGTCGTATCCACAGAGATTGGTTCGATTTAATTTTATTCCAAAATTTAAATAAAGAATGAATGATAATTCGAGTTCAACAAGCATTAATAAAATGACAAAGAATATTAAGTAAAAATGAATCACAGGAAAACTAGTATCCAACCCAAGACATAATGTCAGAATTGATACAAAGAAGTGATCATTGAAATAAAGTGTAAAGGCTAATGTGTCATCTAGCACCATGAACCATAATCGATTATTCATCCCGAACTTTCACATCATATAATTGTTGTCCGGTAGGTTCGAAAGGAGAGTCTAGAAGGGGGTGGGGGTGAATAGACTCAACTCGATGTTCACAGAAATAACTCCTTTCAGGGTTATTACGCAGCGGATATGCTAGACGAGTTTTTGATGCGTAGTATATTTGCAAACAAATAATTCTCGCGAGTTATCGATCCACAGGGAAGTGGTTGTATCAAGCACTAGTTACTAACTTATTCGTTAGAGCTAATCCTAACAATTACTTAGATGATTGATTGGCAAAAAATAAATAAAATAAAACAGAGGTTCAGGATTTTGAAAACAATTAGAGAGAAGTTGAGATTCATGATTCAAGTATTTAATCACCTAGTGCCAATTATCGTTTGCAATTTAGTTTGGAATTAAGATTTGTGTGGGAATGCAAAG
>NW_017618802.1:0-24473 GCF_001879475.1 Ipomoea nil | reverse complement strand
ACCTATTAATGCGAGCTCTTAACCAAGAACCTCAAGCTCAAATACGCTTACCATAACACTCTCTCAACCCTTCCAAGTTATCGCTCCTTGAGTACAACACTCGGGTGGTTCTCACTCCACCCAGTTTTATCACCAGTACACTTCAAATCCTGACACGAACCCCCATAGAATCTAATCCCGCCATTCGCGAAGGAATTTCGTGTTTTTGTGACGAAATTTTTTCGTCGGCAAATCGTGACTTTTATTATAGTGTTTATTTACCTATGCATGAACATGTATCTCCTATATAATATTGCATTGATATGCTTTGAAATACTTATTTAAAAATAATCATTGGACATTATCTCATTCGCGCGAAACGCGTAAAAAAACTAGTTTAAGGTATAAAAGTATAATTGCACATATATTAATATAATTGTCTAATAATTATTATGGTAATATGCTAAACATTAGTCGTTGATTTATTTTTATATATAATAATTACAAATTAATTACAATTAAAATATTTCTCCATTTTCCAATATTTATTTTAGTAATAATATAATTACATGAATCATATTACATATCAATTTTTTAAAGATATTTGCAAACACATGAGTCATATATTATTCAATTAATTGAGTGATATACTTTTACACTAATCTAATAATCAAATAAATGTGTACTTTGAAATATTAAGATTGTTTATAATTTATCTTTAATTTTATTATTTGAATATATATAATAAAAATATTTATCCATGAATCGCATAGTCGGCACAGATGAAATTATAATGGTAATTAAACTACTACTACTACTACACAAAAAAAGGCGAATATAGCGATGGCTTTAGCGACGGACGAATTTCGTTGCTAATATAGCGACGGAATAGCGACAACGTGGTGACAGATTTAATCTTTTTTTGTTAAATAGACTTCTAGCGACGGATTAGCGCCAGACTAGCGACGGGTATTGCAACGGAACATTGATGTCGTCAAATGCGTAGCTAATATCAGCAAGAATTTTTTGCGCAAAAACTAGAGTGAGATTAGCGACAGTCTTTTCGTGGGCTTATTTATAAATTTTAATAGCGACAGCGTAGCAACGGATATATATCAAGTAGCATTTAGTTGTGGTTCTATTGTAGCGACGGATCCTAGGCTGACACCATATCCGTCAGCCTAGGATCCGTCGCTAGGTAGCGACGGATATGAGTATCCGTCACTACATTTGTACGTGGGTTTTAATTAGGCTAACACCATAGCGACGGATATGTGAATCCGTCGCTACCTAGCTACGGATCATACGTTCCGTCACTAAACAAATAATCACAATATTTTTAATAGCTTGGCATTTACACAGTCTTGTGACGGATGTGATATCCGTCAGTATATAGCCACGGATATACTAATCCGTCGCAAAGGCTACGAGCGGAAGAATGAGCGGGAGAATGTTAAATACCAAACCTATTTTTTATATAGAATCTAGCGACGAAAGTTTTAATCCGTCGCTAGATAGAGACGGATGTTAAACCCTAAACCTATTTTTTTTATATAATCTAGCGACAAAAGTTTTAATCCGTCGCTAGATAGAGACAGATGTTAATACCGTCACTGGGTTTCACTAATCAAGTTACTAGGTCTAAGGGTTTTGGAATCAGCTATTGTCTCCCCTAACGCGTCTCTCATGCCCACTGCTCGCTGCCTCGATATTCCTCTAATTGCCCACCGCGGACGGTGTCGCTTCCCCTGCCGCAGACGAGCCGCTGTACTTCTCCGCCGACGGCGTCGCTTCCCCTGCCGCCCACGAGCCATTGCACCTCTCCGCCAACGGCGTCGCTTCCGCTGCCACTCACCAGCCGCTGCACTTCTCCGGAGGTAGTCGCTTTCCCTGCCGCCTACTCCGGTACGTTTATACTTTATCGTCGTCGGTTTTCTGTTTGTAAATCTGCTGTGTTTTACATTAGCCACGAGCCGCTGACGCTTACTTATTACATATGATGCTGTTTTCATCGTATAAATTATGTTTGTCCTGAATTTTTTCTTTTAGACCATTGTGTTAATTTGTTTCGTAAGGAACTGTGCATTCTTATTTGTTTCATCTACGAGTCTGCTTAGCCAAGTGCTTTAGAGTTTATTTGCCTCCATCTACGAGTCTGCTTCACATATTTTGTATGGAACTGTGTTTTACATTACCGCCCATTATTGTTTCTTCTCATTGACTTATTCCCAACACCTAGCCATATTTCTCTCACAATATAAGAATAAACCTTCTTCTTGACTATAATTATATTTTAGAGAAATCATGTGGAGAAAATTGTATTTTATATTATTTTTTGAAAAATGTATTTGGAGAAAATTATATATTCTGGAGAAAATTATATATTCCGGAGAAAATTGTATTTTTGGGGATAAAGTATTTATTTGTGGAGAAATAATGAAATTTTGAAAAAATAATTTATTGTGTGGTGTCCAAGTAAGAGTGAGTACTGTTTACTTGGACTATTTACTACTCATTGGGCTGGGAATCGCATGAGAGTGTATCACATAAGTTATGATTTAGTTTCTAAATTGTTTGAGTGGTAGTAGGTAGGAAAACCTTGACTACTTGGATCATATATTACCCAATGGCTTGGAATCCTCTAGGGTGTGCACATAGGTTTTAGTCCAGTTTCAAAGTGGATTTCAAAAAATTTGGTTACTTCTCCATATATAAGTATTTATTCTCCATATAAGGAAATGTATAACTCCACATGTATTTTGGAAAAGTATGAAATTATATGACTTTTGAAAATATAAAAAATTCAAGCCATTATTTTACGGGGTGAAGTGAAACTTACTTAGCTTATGCTAATTTTTGTCTACATTCTGTTTTTGTGTAAAATTATTTATACAGGTGAACATGGATAGGAATTCGGGATGAATTCAAGTTGAGAAGGAATAAATTTTAATTATTTGTTATTTTGAGGAAAATATTGTTGTATAGTAATTGCAGTTTTAAGTACTAAGTTGATTTTGAGATATTATATGATGTTGTAAATTTAGTATAATTACCATAAATAATGTTTAATAATTGACAAATTCTATTAGGTAATAAAAATTATCATTATAAAATCTTTTGTACTATGGACACATTATTTTTAATTATTTTGGTTTAATAATATTATATCTTATTTATAAAAAAAACCATAGTAATACTTTTAGTACTATTGAATATTGATTAACTAAAATAATCTTTGGTGTAAACCACACATTTTGGTCCGGGTCTTTCTCTGTCCGTTTAACAGTCCAGGTCCTCCCGGTTTGCTCCGAGAGACACAGAAGCTGGCCCAAAGGGAATCATCACTTGTGGGAATCGAACCCAGGTTATCTCAAAATTCTCCCCCACAAAGAGAGCTCATTTGCCACTTAAGCTACCATGTTGGGTTTGACTAGAAATAATCTTAATTACTATTAAGGCAATTAATAGGTATTTAGCTTTAAAAAGTCTTCAAATATATGAATTATAAAACCATAGAATCAATTAGTAGGACAATTATATTAGGTAATCTAATTAATAATTTTTTTTTTTTAAATTATATCCCCTTTTTAATAATAAATATAAGATTTCTTCGGTGTGGAAATTTCATTAAATTATATTTAATAAAATATGAAATATAATTAAGAAAATGAAATTATAAAATTAAAAGAACATGAATATTTATAATTTTTAAAAAATATACATACATACACTTTTTCTTTAGATAAATACATACATAAACTTATGCACTGTACTAATAATAATACAAAATTTAAATGTCACTTCTGTTTTTTAATTTCTAAATGTAACTTTTAATTATAAATCGATTAGTGCATATAATAGTGTTTAGTTCTAGGGCTGGGCATTTTGGTTCGGTTTAATCGAACCGAACCGAACCAAATCGAACCAAACCAATTTGGTTTGGTTTGGTTTGGTTTCAAACCGAAAAATCGATCGGTCCTAAGATTTGAGAAACCGATAAACCGAACCAAACCGATAAACCGATTGTTTTTTTAAATATATATATATATATATATATATATATATATATATATATATATATATATAAAATATCTAATAATATATAAATAACTTCAATATAATCTAACATTCTAAGATCTAACCCTAACTTAATATGTTTTCCTTTTCTACTTAATATTTTTTAGTTTTGTAGGTTATAGTTTATAGTTTATACATTTTCTTATTTAAAGAATTTTGAATTAGGAATTTTATTTATTTATTTAGATTTTGTGTTCTAGAGACTAGAATTTCAATTTCATTATGTTCATTGACTTGCGCTGTATAAGTTTTAATCTTGTATTGATCTCTTGATTGTTTTCATTCCAGTTCACTACTGGAATTTAATTCAAATTCTAGTAGTGAACTGGAATTTAATTCCTGTGACTTCCATTGAACTGCTCTAGTTCAATTCACTAGAATTAAATTTCAATTCCAGTGAACTAGAATTAATATGACGGGAAATTTTAAATGGCTTAGTCATGTATCTTGCCATCAAGCGAACCGTTTACATTTGAATTCGATCAAGCGAACCGTTTACATTTGAATTTGATAATGCAGATGGATGATTCTTTATCTTACCATCAAGGGAACACTCCAAGTAGCACTCCAACCGAACTACAATTAGGAATAAATAAACTTAATTAGGTGAATTTGTTTTGTTTTATAATAGTATTTTTGACAGCTACTGGCTCTATTACATTGTAGTATCTGTCCATATACTTTCTCAACCTACTGAAACACAAAGAACCAATAACACCTCCACTGAGGTTCAAACTCATAATCTTCCAAATAGAAGTCCAACCCGAATATCATTAGACCACATAATCCTGGTTGAATTTTTTTTTATAAATTTATCTAAATATGTAATGATTATAGATTATATTAACCATACAAAATTTAAATTTTGTATGTTATGAAAATAGATACTTGACCAAATATATAAAAGTCCAACTATATTATTATATTGTACAGTTTAACATCTTTTCATTTTTGTCTATTTTCGATTTAAAATTCTTAATAACAAAAATTTTTCGTGCAACGAACGAGTAAAACACTATATTTTTTAAAATACAATTGGATAAATGTCATAAATTAGTACAAAATCATTTCTGTTTATAATAATTAAAGAAAAAATAATAATTCAAATATGTGAACCAATGATTTCAAAATGAAATTAATATACAGTTACAAATTGATAGGAATATTTTTGTAAGTTTTGATGAGCCAAATGTACTTTAGATCCCCTTAGTTTTTAGGTCTTCTAGTACAAGCATCATAAATCAGAATATTGAAATCAGGAGGAATCTACCATAGGAAGAACAAAATTAATTTGGGAAATTAATTTTGGTCCTACGAGTATTCATCCGTGAAAGAAGCATAAAGCAATGGCGTTGCAAGGAATGACCGGATGAGCCTAACGGCGAAATAGTAGAGCTTCTTACTTTAAACGATCACACCCGAGATCGATTCCCGAGAGCAATGGCATTGCAATGTGTGCTGAAGGAGCACAATGTGACCAAATCTGTAAGGAGCACAACACGATGCCTATTAAAGAAGCACAATGTGACCAAATCTGTAAGGAGCACAACACGATGCCTATTAAAGAAGCACAATATGACCAAATCTGTAAGGAGCACAACGTCGTCAAAAGAGCACAATGTCCAAAGTCAAAGGAGCAATTGCCTGAAAGACATTTGATCAGAATGAATATAAAAACTTATCCTAGAAATAAATTCTATCAGATGAATTTATTTCAAAGATTCGTTGGATATTCAAATTGACAAGAAAAATAATATTTTAAGAAACAACTAGAAAATCAAGTTGTGATAAAATATTATTTTGTCAGGCAAGTTGACAAATCAAATCAAAATTGAAGATCTACTACTGTCAACAATATCAGGCTATGAAGATTCAAATTTCAAATATCAAATTATCCCACTCCAACGGATATATTTGATTTACTATAAAAAGTCATGAAGACTTGAAGACATACGCAGAAGTGAATGAGATAGAAGAAAACGAGATACAAGTGCAAAATTCAAAAGTGCTAGTGCTCAAAATATTCTAAGAGACTTAGTCTGAATAGTCTCAAATTTAGTTGGAGAGACAAATACAAATCCTTGTATTTGTAAAATTGTAGAAAGAGTATAGCTGTGTGCAAAATACTCTAGTGAGTGTAGCTGTGTGCAAAACACTCGTAGTTGCTAAGTGTAGCTGTGTGCAAGACACTTAGTTGGCGTTGAGTATAGCTGTGTGCGAAATACTCAGAATTGAGTGTAGCTGTGTGCGAGACACTCGGAGCAGGGTGTAGTTGTGTGCAAGACATCCGGAAGAAGTGCCTGTGTAGCACTTGTTCACTATTGTAACTGTGTGTGGAAAATAGTGAATTTCTCCTAGACGTGAAAGGAGAAAAGTGGACTAGGAAGATTACGCCACTTCCGAACCACTATAAATTGCCTCTCTCATTTACATACCGCACTTACATTATTTGTTATATCTATCTATCTCATCCGACTAACCCGTTTACTATTCACAGTTAATCTTAATCATCCGGGTTTAGTGTGTTCTCACGTGTGCATGTGACTCAAACTTCTCGAGCTTGAATCTTGATTTATTCTAAGCAAGTTTGACGTGCTGCATGTAACATTCGTCACACAGACAACGTGACACGATATTTATTTACAATCTTGAATATTGTTATTATATATTGAGTGCACCATCTCCTTTGTATATTCAAGATATCTCTGCCACTTTACATATCACATGTACCTATCTTACTCATACATGCACATTTAATTTACTGGTTGGGCATAACTCTTTATTATTATTCTGTTGTGCAGCTTTAACTTACTCATTTACTTGTTACTTAGAGTTAAAGTTACCAAAGAGTTATTTAATTTGAAAAAGCTTGAAAGTCTATTCACCCCCCCGCCCCTAGACTTTCACCACCCTATCGGCACCAACAATTGGTATCAGAGCGGTTGTCTATTTGAGTCAATTTTGACTGATAGACAGATCTCGAAAAATCAAGATGATGAAAAGAGATAATGCTCTTGCCCAAAATTTATTATTTTCCTTAGAAAAATTTGACGATTGGAAAATTCGCATGCAGGTACACTTATCCGCATTACACGATGAAATGTGGGAAGTAGTTACAAGTGGTCCTATTGAGATTTTACAAGTCAACACTTCATCCGTACAAACAAGTGACACTCCACAGTACATTCCAAAACCAAAAGTGGAATGGTATCGTGAAGATAGAACAAGAAATAACTTGGACAATATTGCCAAGGATATTTTGTTTAAATCTATCGATGACACGATATTTCCAAAAGTTCGAAAGTGTCAGTCCGCGAAGGAAGTATGGGAAACGCTCATTCAAATTGGTGAAGGAGACGAACAAGAAAATGATAATAAACTCACTATAGCATTAAAGAAATTCGAGGATTTCAAAATGCTAAACGGCGAGAATATTATCGACATGGAAACAAGATTTGCCAAAATCTTAGGAGAGATTAATGATCTTGGAAAAGATATTAATCAAAAAGAAATCTCACTCAAAATTCTACGTGGTCTACCATCTACATGGGACATGAAGGTCACGGCCATGAGAGATCATAGGGATCTAAAAATCCTATCGACCGATAAGCTCTTTAGTGATCTAAAAGCTTATGAATTTGAGATGAAATCAAGATTAGAAGAAGATCATGAAGAAAAGAACAACGCGCTTATAGCCGAGCAACCATCAACCTCAAGGTCAGTACAAAATGTTGAATTATTGCCTAATGATCAATTTGCTCTCTTTGTCAAGAAATTCAGGAAATTCATGAAGAGAAGCAACTACAAGAAAAATCCACAAGGGAAATCGTGGAATACAACGAAGAATTCAAAGAAAGAAATTATTGAGGAAGATTCAAATTTGTGTTACAACTGTAGAAAACTGGGACACTTTGCAGCAAGTTGTCCATATCCCAAGGTGAGTAAAAGTCAGTACACAAATGTTAACCCTTAATAGGAAGAATTCAAGCCCAAAGATAAAAGATTAAAGGATAGAAGAAAAGCACTCATCAGTGACCCACTTGAAATAAGTGAGTCAGAAGAATTCAAGTGATGAAAGTGACACCTCAAAGGATGACAATGCAATGTTTTGCATGAGCATCTCCAACAACACACCACACGAGGACATGTGTCTTATGGCTAATGGACATGAAGAAAATGAGGTAACATCTAACTCTTATGACTCTGTTAATTCTTCATTTTCTAGAGAGTCCTTCTTTCACTTAATGGAAGAATGTCAAACCGTAATGGACACTCACTCTCAACTCAAAGAGCGCAATAATCATTTGACTCTTGAAAAAGATCAATTAAATGAAAAATTACAAAATGCTCTACTTGAAGTGAAAGACTTGAAAGATAAAATTACTTGTCTTCAAGAAGAGTGTAAATCAAGGGAAGTGAGAGAACACAACCTTAGAGAGGTTATAGCCACATTTACGCATTCATCCAAAATAATGGACAAAATGGTAAATATGCAAAAACCCTCAAGTGATAAAACCGGACTTGGTTATGATCGATCGTGTTCTCAAGCCTCCGAGAAATTGACCAATTCTACTACTACTTTAAGTAATAAAGTTCATGTAGTAAAATTTGTAAAAGGTCAAGATAGCACAGTGAGACAAGGAATTGGTTACCAAACTAATGTCAAAATTAATACTGTTGGACCAAAGCCTCAAAGAAGCAATTTTTCAGTCCAAACAGTATCGCTAAAAGACAAAAGTTTGTTCCTAAATGGAAATACACCAATAAGTCTAGTGCACAAAGCCCTCATAGGAGAATGGGAAGAAATCCGAGGATTGAGGCAGGGAGACTTTATCCCTCTAAACAAGATTGGTTTGGAAATATTAAACCATGGACTAAGTCCAGATTTAATGTTTATTACAGGCCCAAACAATCTATCTCCCACGTGCCAAGAAATCGAGTCAATTTTCAAAAACCGGCACAAAAAACGTTTTCAAAAATTAAATATGATTATAATGTGTTTAATGGTTACCAATCACCTAAACTTAGATCAGTGAGTACAAGGTGGATTTGGGTACCAAAAATGACTAACACCCAAGGACCCAAGTCAAGTTGGGTACCTAAAAATGTTTAATTCATTTGCAGGAAGTTTGGTACTTCGATAGTGGATGTTCTAGACACATGACTGGAAATAAATCTAGTCTTGTGAATCTTAAATATATCGAAGGACCAAAAGTCGTATTCGGTGGAAATGAACGATACGGCATAACAAAAGGAATCGGTACAATTTTTCGAAATGGTTTGAAAATCGAAGATGTATCCTTTGTTGAAGATCTAAAATTCAACTTGTTGAGTACAAGTCAATTTTGTGACAAAGGATATCAAGTAAAGTTTTTCAAAGAGAAGTGCCAAGTGAAAAATAATTCCACAGGAGAAGTTGTTCTCGAAGGAATAAGAAAGAAAAATATGTATGTTGTGGATTGGAACACAACAAAAGAATCAGTGTGTCTACTAGCAAACAACTCACACGCAACAAGTTGGGAATGACACAAGAAGTTGAATCATCTAAACTTCAAGACTATCAACAAGCTAGCAATAAATAAATTAGTTGAAGGTCTACCCAACATTGTCTACAAGAAAGATCAAATATGTGATGCTTGTCAAAGAGGAAAGCAAGTCAAGTCATCTTTCAAATCCAAAGCTCAAGAATCTACAACAAGACCGCTAAGTCTACTACACATGGATCTATTTGGTCCAGTAGACCCAGCAAGTTTAAGTTGTAAGAAATATACACTAGTTGTTGTTGATGACTTTTCCAGGTACACATGGACAATATTTCTCAAGAAGAAAAATGAAGTGGAGCAAAAGTTGCCAGAGCTACTAAAGCTACTTCAAAACGAGAAAGACTTGAAAATTGCAAAAATCCGAACGGATCGTGGAACTGAGTTCGTGAATCAAGTGATTAAAGTCTACTGCAATTCCCAAGGAATTCTACATCAATTATCTGCCGCACGTACACCTCAACAAAATGGTGTAGCCGAAAGAAGAAATCGAACGCTAAAAGAAGCCGCACGAGTGATGATTACATCAGCCGATCTACCTAAAAGATATTAGGCTGAAGCAATCAACACCGCTTGTTACACACAAAATCGGAGCTTGATACATAAGTCTTACAATAAGACTCCGTACGAATTATGGAAAGGGAGAAAACCTAAACTCAACTATTTCCATACTTTTGGCATCAAATGTTTTATTCTTAATAATGGTAAAACATATCTAAAGACTTTTGATGAGCGTGCAGATGAAGGAATATTTTTGGGATATTCATCTACCAGCAAAGCATTCCGAGTATTGAACAAGAAATCAATGGTGGTAGAAGAATCAATTCATGTCACATTTGATGAAGCTCATAAGAAGGAAACCCAAAGAAACAAAAATGATCAGGAGATTTGTCAAGTTGAAAAATCATTTAATGATGCTGACATATGTTTTAAAGATCAAATTGTACAGGGTATGAAGCAATTGGACAGTGATTGCAATAGTGAAGAACACGTGGAAGCCAATGAAGATGCACACGTGGAAAATCAAAACTCTCAAGTCAATACACAAATTGGAGATCAATCTGATGAGCAAAATGTGTCTACCTCCAATTTACCTACTGAACAGGAAAACGTGGAAAGCCCATGCAATCTACAACCTGACTTGAGATGGCTCAAAAATCACCCTCCAGAGCTAGTGATTGGAGATCCACGAGAAGGGGTAAAAACAAGGTCCTCAAGTATAAATTCTTTACTTACTGCTCTTTACATAATTGCTCTCACGAAGATACATCATCACACAATCTCATACGCACTTTATCTTTATTTAATTTCCGCTGTGCACCATACTCTAACAATCTAGTTATGAGTTTTGGTTTATCTCTGTCTTAGCCATTGTTGTGCTGTGCGAAAAAGTTTGAAAGTCTATTCACCCCCCCCCCCCCCTCTAGACTTTCACCTTACCTCTTTTGGGACCAACACTCCACCTTCTCACAACGTGGTCGATCTCACGCCATCGCCCGTGGTGTCGCCCACTCGGCAGCCACCTCCTCCTTCGACTGAGAGCCCAAGCTCCAAGCGCGCAGCCGAACACGCGGAGGGGCCGACTCCCAAGAAGATCAAGCTGTGCCACGAGGTGGACGAGGATGCCCAAATCTGGATGGGCAATACCTCCATCCGTAAGTGGTGCACTGACGTCCTACTGCCCAAGGACGTGGCGGCGACCCAAGCTCTAGGGGACGGGTTCATTATTGAGGCCTCGCTCCGGCAATCGTACCGCGTAAGTATTATTCACTCGACTCCTTTCTTCTACTTTTCCCTCTTCCTTGTCCGACTGGTGGTTGGCGTGCAGAATCTCACCTTCCAGATGGAGATGGGCAAGCGGCTACAAAACTTCAGGACCGAGATGCGGTCCATGGTCCTCAAGCTGCGCCAAGCGGAGGAAGCTTTTCTGGAGGAGCAGGCAAAGAACTGCAAGATGGTGGAGGTGCATAACTCCGAGTTGCTAAGGGTTACCCGCCAATGGGAGGAGGAGAGGGATAAGGTGGCAACGATCGCCGCGACCTCCGTCGAGGATTACAAGAAGTCGGCGGCCTTCGAGGTGGATGTGAGAGCGGCGGTGGAGGCCCCGAAGAAAGAGGTGGCCAAGGAGTGGCTGGCGACCCCAGAAGGCGACGAGTTCCTTCTGGATCTGGGCGAGCGCGATTACCGCCTCGGTTTCCGCGAGGCGCAGACAGAGATCCACTCCACGTTACTGGCTCGCGACTCCTCGTTCACTCCCGAGGGCTGGGGCCTCAAGCCGGTGTTGGATGCTGAAGGGCCGGCAGCGCCTGTTGATCCGGCGACTCTTCCCGCGACGACGCCTCCAGAGCTTACCGAGTCCTCTCCTCAGACGGAGGACCCTTCTTCTGTTCCCCTAGCTGGACCAACAGCAGGGGTGCAAGTAGAAGGGGTCGACGTCGACACCCCATCCCCAGTAGCTTAGGGCTTTTCAGGATAGCCCTTCTTTTGTAAAGGCTGGCCTCCTTTTTGGCCTTATTTTTAATGAAAGAGTTCTCCCTTCTTTTCTCTCGTACTTTGTTTTTGAATTCTTTTAATACTGAAAAATTCCTAAGGCTTCGAGCCCTTCTCCCTTACCTCCTAATTCTTCCTTGCCGAGTCCCTCAGTCGAGGCGACTCCTTGGGCTTTCTCTTGGAAACGACTAAGGGTCTGGGCCCTTATTTCCAAATTCTTTATCGCCGAGTCCCTCAGTCGAGGCGACTCCTTGGGCTCTCTCTTGGAAACGACTAAGGGTCTGGGCCCTTATTTCCTAACTCTTTCTCGCCGAGTCCCTCAGTCGAGGCGACTCCTTGGGCTTTCTCTTGGAAACGACTAAGGGTCTGGTCCCTTATTTCCAAATTCTTTCTCGCCGAGTCCCTCAGTCGAGGCGACTCCTTGGGCTTTCTCTTGGAAACGACTAAGGGTCTGGGCCCTTGTTTCCTAACTCTTTCTCGCCGAGTCCCTCAGTCGAGGCGACTCCTTGGGCTTTCTCTTGGAAACGACTAAGGGTCTGGGCCCTTGTTTCCTAACTCTTTCTCGCCGAGTCCCTCAGTCGAGGCGGCTCCTTGGGCTTTCTCTTGGAAACGACTAAGGGTCTGGGCCCTTGTTTCCTAACTCTTTCTCGCCGAGTCCCTCAGTCGAGGCGACTCCTTGGGCTTTCTCTTGGAAACGACTAAGGGTCTGGGCCCTTGTTTCCTAACTCTTTCTCGCCGAGTCCCTCAGTCGAGGCGACTCTTTAGGCTTTTACTTTCTCAGAAACGGTCTAGGGTCAGTGCCCCGTCGTTTCTATATATACTCGCCGAGTCCTTCAGTCGAGGCGACTCCTTTTGGCTTTTTCACGGAAACGACTAAGGGTCTGGGCCCTTGTTTCCTAACTCTTTCTCGCCGAGTCCCTCAGTCGAGGCGACTATTTAGGCTTTTACTTTCTCAGAAACGGTTTAGGGTCAGTGCCCCGTCGTTTCTATATATACTCGCCGAGTCCCTTAGTCGAGGCGACTCCTTTTGGCTTTTTCACGAAACGACTAAGGGTCTGGGCCCTTGTTTCCTAACTCTTTCTCGCCGAGTCCCTCAGTCAAGGCGACTCTTTAGGCTTTTACTTTCTCAGAAACGGTTTAGGGTCAGTGCCCCGTCGTTTCTATATATACTCGCCGAGTCTCTCAGTCGAGGCGACTCCTTTTGGCTTTTTCACGGAAACGACTAAGGGTCTGGGCCCTTGTTTCCTAACTCTTTCTCGCCGAGTCCCTTAGTCGAGGCGACTCTTTAGGCTTTTACTTTCTCAGAAACGGTCTAGGGTCAGTGCCCCGTCGTTTCTATATATACTCGCCGAGTCCTTCAGTCGAGGCGACTCCTTTTGGCTTTTTCACGGAAACGACTAAGGGTCTGGGCCCTTGTTTCCTAACTCTTTCTCGCCGAGTCCCTCAGTCGAGGCGACTCTTTAGGCTTTTACTTTCTCAGAAACGGTTTAGGGTCAGTGCCCCGTTGTTTCTATATATACTCGCGGAGTCTCCGGAGCGATTATTCGTAACTCATGCTCTTTATTAAAATTTTTCAGAATCCTGGAGCCTGTACACGGCCTATCCTTTTCTATTGATAGAACTTTTTCAGATGGGTGACGTTCCATATGCGATCTATGGGCTTGCCTTCCATAGTTTCCAACTTGTAGGTTCCAGCTTGGACCACCGCAGCAATACGGTATGGCCCCTCCCACTTAACCGCAAACTTACCTCCTTCGGTGGGCTGACTGGCTTGTCGATCGCGTAACACAAGGTCGCCAACCTGAAAGGTTCGCGGGCGAGTCTTCTGGTCGCGATATCGTTTCACCGCCTGCTGATACTCCGCTATTCGTGCGCTCGCGGCTTCTCTCTTTTCCTCTAGGAAATTTTTCTCGATCCGTAGATTTTCTTCATTCTCTTCATCTGAATAGGTGCGAACCCGGTGGGTGGGCTCGACCACTTCGACCGGGACTTTGGCCTCGAAGCCGTACGCGAGCGAGAATGGGCTCTCCCCAGTTGCTCGCCGTTGGGTAGTGCGATAAGCCCACAGGACTCGATCAAGCTCATCCGCCCAATTTCCTCGGATGTCTTCAAGCTTCTTCCGGATCCCATCTACCAGCGTTCGATTCACGTTCTCGACTTGTCCATTGGCTTGCGGGTATGCCACCGATACCTTAGTATGCCTGATATCGTGTCGGCGGCAAAAGGCAGCGAACGCCTGGCAGTCGAACTGTCGCCCGTTGTCACTGACGATATGCTCGGGTAGGCCGAAGCGACAGATTACCTTTTTCCATAGAAAACGTCGACATTGGTACTCGGTTATGGTAGCCAATGGTTCTGCCTCGACCCATTTGGTGAAGTAATCGATAGCCACGACGCAAAATTTCAAACCCCCCGGGGCGACGGGCAACGGACCCAACAAGTCTATGCCCCACTTGGCGAAAGGAATAGCAGTGGTGACCGGCGTGTAAAAGGTGGCCGGCCGGGTGTCTTTCCTGGCGAATGCTTGGCAAACACCGCACTTGGACATCCATTCGATACAGTCTCGCATCATGGTCGGCCAATAATATCCTTGAACGACCAACTTCCGAGCGAGTGTGTGGGCGCCCTGGTGCGCAGCACAAATGCCTCTATGGGCTTCGTCCATTATTTTCTTGGCCTCAGGTCTAAGCAGGCATTTTAATAAGGGTCCTCCAAACGACCGTTTATATAGCTGCCCGTCAATGATCTGGAAGGAAGGGGCTTTTCGCCGAACCCTAGCGGCGACTCCAGGGTCGTCCGGTAACTCGCCCGTCTCCTTGAATCGCCGGATGTCCTCCATCCAAAACATCTCGGGGTTTTTCTCCCGATCCCATTCCTCGATAGTTACTTGCTGGACTTCCAGTGGTGTCTCTTCAATACTCGGCCGATTTAACTCCTCATTCTGGCAAATTTTTACCAGGTGGTTCGGTACCTCTTCCAGGGCAATTTTGGACAATATGTCGGCTTCCACGTTGTCCGCTCGGGATATGTACTCTATCTCGTAAGCCCCGAACTCCTTTAACATTTCAACCGCACGCTCTTTATACAATACCATCCTTGCGTTCTTGGTTTCACACGTACCCGAGATCTGCCCGAATACTAGTCTGGAGTCGATTTTAATCCGTAGCCGCTCGACTCCCAAGGCCTTGGCGAGCCGGAGGCCGTTTAATACCGCTTCATACTCGGCCTCGTTATTCGATGTCGGGAATGAGTAACTTAACGCGTAATACAGCCGGAATCCTTCCGGAGTGATGAGCATGACACCGCCTCCACAGTGCTGTCGACTCGATGCTCCATCTGCATGCATTTCCCACCACTCGCCCGGACGGCTCTCCGAGGCGTGTTCCTTTTCTTCCTCACTTGCTGTGCATTCGACTAGGAAGTCGGCCAAGGCTTGACCTTTAATGGAAGGCCGGGGTTGGTACTCAATCCCATACTGAGTCAACTCTACGGCCCATTTTACAAGTCGGCCGGAGGACAAGGGGTTTCTTAGCACGCTCCCGAGTGGCTGGTCTGTCAGAACTTGGACGGTATGGGCTTGGAAATAAGGTGCCAGCTTGCGCACGGTGACTATTAACGCATACACAATCTTTTCCAGAGCGGTATACCGCGTCTCGGCGGCTTTCAACGAGCGGCTTACGTAATAAACCGGGTGCTGGACTCGGTCCTCCTCTCGGACCAATACCGAACTCACCGCTTTGGCCGAGGCGGCGAGATACAAGAATAAGGGCTCGTCCACCTGGGGAGTAGACAGCACTGGAGGCGTTGAAAGGTATTGTTTCAATTCCTCGAACGACTGTAGGCATTCGGCAGTCCATGCGAATCCCTCTTTCTTCTTCATGGCTTCGAAGAAAGGCACGGTCTTATCCGCCGCTTTGCTCAGGAAGCGGCTAAGTGCGGCCAACCGACCAGTCAATCGTTGTAGGTCCTTGACGGTGGTAGGAGGCTGCATGTCGATGATGGCCTGTACTTTCTCCGGATTAGGCTCGATGCCCCGTTTGGTGACCATGTAGCCCAAGAACTTGCCACCTTGAACGGCGAACGCACATTTCTTAGGGTTCAGCCGAAGGTTATATTTTATCATCACTTTGAAGCAGTCGGCCAGGTCCTCCGCGTGTTTGTCCTCCTCCCGGCTCTTGACGAGCATATCATCGACGTACGCGGCCATTGATTTCCCGAGCAGGTGTTGGAACAGCCGGGCCACCATTTGGGTGTACGTAGCTCCGGCGTTTTTAAGCCCGAAGGGCATGACTCGATAACAATAAACTCCGTCCGGTGTCAGGAAGGCGGTCTTCTCCTCATCCGCCGGGTGCATAAATATCTGATGGTACCCCCTGAAGGCGTCCATAAAACTCAGCAGTGCCGACCCGGCCATTTCGTCGACTAACTGGTCGATCCGAGGTAAGGGAAACGGGTCTTTTGGGCAGGCCTTATTAAGATCGGTGTAATCCACGCACATTCGCCACGCCGGGGGCTTGGGTACGAGGGCCACATTTGCCAACCACTCCGGGTACTTAACCTCGCGGACGTGCCCAGCCGCTAGTAGCGTGCTAACTTCCTTCTTCACAAACTCCCTCCGGTCGTTGGCCAGGTATCGTTTCTTCTGTACGACCGGTCGGTGCTCCGGATCCACGGCGAGTCGGTGCGATATAATCGACCGATCGACGCCGGGCATATCCTCCGGGCCCCAGGCAAAAACCAATCGATGCTCTTGGAGTACTCTCACGATTTCCCCTCTTAGTTTCTCAGGAAGGCCGACCTCAATTCTTACCCGTCTACTAGGCCGTGCGGGGTCAATCTCAATTTCCTCTAGCTCGACGGCCGGCTCGAGGCGAGGTATCACCGTTCTCTTGGGGGGCCTCTCGGTAATCTCGTGAACCTGCATCTCGCGTTTGCCCATTCCTCTACATGCTTGTAAATAGTAGTCGCGGGCGACCTTGCGATCACAACGTACCGTTCCTATTCCGTTCGGCGTGCGAAACTTCAAGCACAGGTGCTCGATCGAGATCAAGGCTCCGAGGTCCTCCAAACCCGGACGGCCGAGTATGACGTTATGCGAACAGGCCAGATTACCACGATAAACTTCATGCTTAATTCTTGTGAGACGGTCTCACACAAGTGTGACCCTTAGAAATATATTTTTTAAAATTTAAACAATCGATACAATGTTGGTTTCTCTTAAAAACCGACGTGGAACTATTTTTAAATTTTTTAATAAAGAGATACGACATCGATTTAAAAAAAAAATCAACGTCGTATTTTTTTTTTAAAAAAATAATGAAGAGAAAAGACGTCAATTTTGTTAAAAAACATACGTCATTTCTTATTTATTTGTTTAAAAAAAGAGAAATGTGAAAAACCCAATGTCGTTTCACAATTTTTTTTAAAAATAAATAAGTAAAAGACATTGGTTTTTTTTTTTTTTTTGAAAAATCATGTCATTTCTTTATTTCTTAAATGATATACGACATCAATTTTCTAAAATCAACATCGTATCATTTATTTACTACGTAGTCCAGAATTACTATACAAAATAATCAACGTTAAAAGGTTTTTTTTTTTTTTTTTCTTTTTTTTTGTAGTTGTGTACTAGTGTCCACTGTTGAAAATGACACAAAATAGAAGTTTTAACTTCTATTAGATTTTTTTCACCAAGACTTACTCACATAAATTGATTTGTATACCAAAATTCAAGTTTTTCTCTTTTATTTTTTTTTCTTCTAGATTTTGTTTATGTGCGTTCTTTTGTGTTGATTTTATGTAAATAAATCTAGAAATATTTAATCAAGATTGCAGTATTATTATTTGTTTATAGTTGTTGCACAAATCTATATAGAAATATTCTAATTGTGTGTGTGTGTCTATATATAACAACAACAACAACAACAACAACAACAACAACAACAATAACAACAACAATAATAATAATAATAATAATAATAATAATAATAATAATTATTATTATTATTATTATTATTATTATTATTATTATTATTATTATTATTATTATTATTATTATTATTATTACATGTACATTGCATTATACTACAAAATTTTTATGGTAACTTTAATTAATGTGTATTACTATATTTTTTAAAGTACAACTCATATATATATGAGAAACTTTATATTGCTAGTCAAATGAGTTCGTCTAATACTAATTAAATTACATTTGACAGTGTTGTTGGTTATAACCATATCCATTTTCTAATAGAAGATTATTTACTTTTTCTTCACATTTAAATTTATAACGTTTATTACTCTACATTTGTCAGCATGAGTTGTCAATTAGTCGGTAATTGTTTTTGTAAAATCTAAACGGATAAGAAGATTACTTGAATTTGATAAGATAAGTAGGATTACAGTCAGCAATTCGATATAAATGTAGTGTTTGGGTACTGGTTACTTGAATTTGATAACATATTCATATTACATTCAGCAATTGGATATATATTAAGGCTCTGTTTGGTAAAAAGTTAACCTATAGGTCAATTTTGGCTAATTTGACCACTATTAATTATTTGACTTGGTTAAAAGAAGTGTTTGGTTAATTAGCTTTTTGTAACTGTAAAATACTAAAATTCAAAAAGCTACTCAAAGTAACTTTTTCAATTAGCTTTTTGAAAAATGGAATTATACCAAATAGCTAACAACTAACAGCTAATTCACCAAATACTTTTCTACAATCAGCTAATGTTATCAACTAGTTATACCCTCTATTTAACTCAATGAGTTAACAGCCAACAGCTATCAGCTAACAGCCCTTTACCAAATAGGACCTTAGTGGTTGGGTAACTTTTGGTACTTCCATTCACAATGTTTTCTTTCTCGATAGGTTGAGGTTGAAGCGTAGAAGTTTTGATATGATCCATTGCAGGAAATGGCACAAAAGAGAAGCTTCAACTTTCACAATATTTTTTGCGCAGAGACTTCCTATTGTAAATTGGTAAGTAGAATTCCTCATTTTTTTTGATTTGTTTCTACCTGTGCTTTTGTGTTTATTTAATGTAAATAAATCTAGACATGTTTAATCAAGATTCAAGTGGGCTAAATGCCTAGTTTCCAAATTACAGCCGTGCAATTTGGTGGCGCAGTCCGTGGAGTAACCGTGCAAGTTGGTGGCGCAGAAGTGCATGCTGGGTGTTTCCAGTAAGCTCTAAGTAGAAACCTCCTCTACCCCAGGCCATAGTTGGACTTGAACTTGGAAAGAGGGTCCTCCTCCAGTGCTTCAATTGCAATGATGATGATGATCATACAATTTCCCAAGATGAAAAAAGATACAAAAATAATAATAATAATTCAAGTAAGTTTCAATTATTGTGAGTTAGTTTTTAAAAAATTTCATTGTCTTACCTTATATGTGATGTGATGTAATGTGACACACTTTTCTATAAGTGAGTTACTATTATTTTTTTAATTAGGTGGATCTAAGAGAAATGCAAGTGTGAGAAAAGGGAAATGCTAGTGTGAGAAAAATTGATATTTCTTAGCATTTTGGAGCATATCTTTTTATACTAGTATTTCATATGCGCGATGCACAAAAATATATGCCCAATATCAATACTTAATGTTAAAATCTTAGTTATATAAATATGTGTGTGTGTGTATGTATATAAATATGTATGTATATATATATATATATATATATATTATATATATATATATATATATATATATATATATATATATATATATATAAAATTGTAGAATTAATATTAATATTAATGAAGTAAGAATTATAGAAATGATATATTACTAAATATAATTATGGTAACATTTAATTAAGATTTAAATAAAATCAAACTTACCAATTGAAAAATGTAAGAAAAAAATATTGTGTATGCAAGTGTATGATAATAATAATGTGAAAGATAACAGAAGTTATAACGGCAAGGATAATTTTTGTCCAAATAATTATGTAGTACAACATTTATAGCATAAGGTACAAAAATAGTTAACAGAAAAAACGGACATAAAACCAGGGACATAACCTAGATTGAAACTTATTATGTTTTTAGATATATCTTGGCGTTATATTCAGCCTAAGAATACTTATTTCGTGAAAAAAATTAGAGAAAAATGGAGTGACAATCTGGTAACTATTCTAGACATTGATCTATTATATTGTTGATGAGGGAGCTGATATGTAGAGTGAAAGATGATAAATAAATAAATAAATAAATAAATAAATAAATAAATAAATATATATATATATATATATATATATATATATATATATATATATATATATATATATATATATATATGGTGAGGTTCAAGTGAGGATATGGTCTTAGGTGAGGAGTGTGGCTGATTTTGATCCGTGGGATGAAGCAATCTAATGGCTCAGAATGCAAAATATTGGTAATTAAAAATCCACTAAAATTGGTAATAATGGTAGAAGTAATAAATGTAGGGGGTAAAAGGGTAAATGATAATGTGAAGGGGAATTAACATGAATGGAAGGTGCGCATAACCTGTTTGACTACCATTAGGGTTTAAACACCGATTCTCTAGGTAAATTGTTGGCATTGCACAGTCCATTCAACCAAAATTCCTTGCACAATCTAACGAGAAGGGAAAACACGAGACAATAGGAAGCTATGGCCGACATCACACCTTGGAAAAGTCAACGGCGAACATCATTGGAAGCGAAGCAAGTAGCGGAGGGAGGATTTTATCGTCCAGAAACCGTTCGTGAATCCGTGTTTGCCCTTTTCAGGTTTGTTCGTACTGGTTGGATTTTGATTCGGTTTTCATGGTGCTGAGGAATTCGACAGAGTGAGGTTAATGGACGAAAGAGGAGGATCGTTGGTAAGCAGCCTGGTAATTTGTTACACAAGCCAAATTGTTAAAAGCAGCCTCTAGGACGTGGCTGTTTGTGCTTCTGGAAGATTCATAGTATTGTGTTAATTTCCTCTAGCTTTCTATAGGTCAGGAAGATCTGCAATAAAGACACAAAACTAAAAAAACGACGCGGATTCTGGCCCAAGTCTGTAGAATATGACATGATGGGTACTAGTTTAGAAAAAAGTAGTTGACATAACTACAATGGAGGGATGCATAAACAGGGGAAAATATAGTGTATGGACCACTAAGTAGCGTCTGGAGAGAGTGATTTGGCTGGGTTTTAAAAAGGTTGAGAGATGGAATGATGTGAAGCGGCGTAAATGGTTAAAAAATAAAAGGTAGTGTGTTTGTAATGGATTTGATGAGCTATTAGTTATTGGAATAAAAATACAGAGGGAACCACAAAAAAAAAAAAAAAAAAACAAAACAAAACAAAAACAAAAACAAAAAACAAAACAAAACAAAACAAAACAAAAAACAGAAAAAAAAAAAAAAAAAAAACCAAAAACAGTATGTGCATTTGGGGTTTTGTGAAATTTGCATTGTATTAGTAATTAGTATTCTGTGGTAGGATAGGGCACCATGATTATTTTGAGTCTTTGTGCATTGTAGTTTTATTTATTTTTGTGATCGAAGGGAAAGAGTCTGCTTTCTTAGTATGTGTAAACACAAAAAAAAGTAAACTTTGTATATATTCACAAAATTCCGTGTACAGCGTGTGTATAATTCAATGCAGGTACAAAATCGCTGTCTAGTCCTCTGATTCTTCACTGACGTTATCTATTGAAGTGCCTCCGGGATTCAAATAGCGTAGCCTCCGGGATTTAATTGGCGTGGCTTCCGGGATTTAATTGACGTGACTTCCAACAACGAGCGTCAAGAACTTAGAAGTAATCAATCCTGCAAAATTTCAAAAACACATGCAATGGACTCAAGCCGCCTGAAGGTCCTCAAATGCATTCAAAAGGCTTCAAGATCTTTGAGACAATCAATTCTGCAAAGCTCCAAAGTACCTGCAAAATATTCAAAAGATGCCTCCACGCCTTCAAGCGTTCTTCAAATGCTCTCAACTCCTTAAGTCTTCAAGTTGTTCAATGCCCTCAAGCTCTAAGTCTTCAAGTTGTTCAATGCCCTCAAGCTCTAAGCCTTCAAGTTCTTCAAGCTTTCAAGTGTGTTTTGGAATGAAAATGAAGGCTCTATTTATACTAGAAGCCTAACCAACATTCCTCAACAAACTCCCCATTTAATTAATTAATCAATTAATTAATTAATTAGGAAAATGAACCTTGTCCAAGATCAAGTCCAGGTTCATTATTGTATAATCTAATTCAAATTCAAATTAAATTATAATTATCAAATTCAAATATAATAAAATTAATATTATATTTAAATTATTTAAAATTATAATTATAATTTAAATTCAAACTTGAAATGGGCTTGGGCCAATTAATTAATTAATTCAATAGCCCAAATCTTATTTAATTGTACTAATTAAATCAATTTAATTTCTATGATCCAATTAATTAAATTGGTCCAATAATCAATCCAATGTCGGTCCAATAACCATTTATCAGTCCGTTTGTCGGGTTCAAATTTTCTGTGTCTACAAATTGCCCCCTCGAGACTTGCCGGGACATGTCGCTTAATGTGCTTGGAGCGAGGAAGTCTTGAAACTTAACAAAACGATCCTTTAAATTCATCACAGTGCATCTAAATTCCCATGAACTCAAAATCATTGATATGTTTGTCTGAGCATCTCACGTAGATATGTTTGTCTAAGTATGTTTGTCTAAGTATCTCCATGAACTCAAATCATTTTTATCATAAAAGAATAAATATGGCCCAATATGTTTTAGTTTCATAAGCCCAATTATACACTTGAATATTCCATAGGCCCAAGACATTCCATAAGCCCCTCAAACTCCTGCTATGTTGGATATCATGTCCTTGACCCATTTAACATTCTAAGCCCATTATCTCTTCAAACTCACGGTGTCGCACATGAACCTTAACTCAAGAACACACATGATTTTAGCGGCATAACTGACTCAACTTGCAGAAGTAGAATCTCAATCGTATTAGGACGCTAAATTTCAGCTCAACTCCAACTATAATACCACCCCACCCTGTGCTATAAATTGGAGCCTGAACACAAGCATAATCACGCCAATAAAGCAGAGGATCAAGAAGAAGTCATTCGGAGTTTAGCTTTCAATCAACAGGTAAAATTTACGTTGCCATCTTTTACCTTCATCTGCCTCCGTACACATTGCAGGAGTAATAATACGAACCGCTGGAAGCATTTGATTTTTGTTGATCACTGCCTCAAAGAATCTTGCCAGCTTCATGGGATAACAAGCAATGTGAAATCTCTTCGTCAGAATTTTTTTGTTTTTTTGTTTTTTTTTTTTTTTTTTTTGTTTTTTTTTTTTTTGCGGAGGTCACCGGAGATCACCAGGTTGTTGAGACTGCCAGAGGTAGATGTGAGCCGGAATCCGTCCTCCGTCATTAAAGCCAGTGAAAGATTACCTCTCAAGGATAAAACCATTCAGCCTTTTGCCGGAGAACGACGTTGTTGGAGGATTTATCACTGACCTGGGCCACCCTCGCCGTTGTTGAGACTGCCGGAGGTAGATGTGAGCCGGAATCCGTCCTCCGTCATTAAAGCCAGTGAAAGATTACCTCTCAAGGATAAAACCATTCAGCCTTTTGCCGGAGAACGACGTTGTTGGAGGATTTATCACTGACCTGGGCCACCCCTCGCCGGAATATTTTTTTTTGCAGAAGTCGTCAGAGACCGCCGGAGTTGTTCGTGGCCGGAGTTTTTTTTTTTTTTTTTTTTTTGTTTTTAGGAGGTTGCCGGACTGCTGCCCGCCGGAGTTCTTCATAGAAGTCGCCGGTCATAAACCGTCAAACACTGCCAGAGTCCATAAGTCTCGTCGGAGGCCGTCGGAATTGTTGAACGAAAAGATCGCCGGGATTTGTTTTTCTATTGTTGTTGGCAGGAGATATTCGCTGGAATCCGTTTCTCAACCGTCGAGGCCGCTCAATTACTCGCCGGGATTTGTTCTTCGCCGCGAACGCTGCTGAGTTGGGGAAAGCTCAGTTGCTTTATGGGAAGTCATTTGCAGAGGAGGATTCAGGCTTGAGAGACGAAAGCATCTACATTCTCAAGGTGGCCTCCATTTTTAGGAGGTTGCCGGACTGCTGCCCGCCGGACTTCTTCATAGAAGTCGCCTCTGGAATCTGCCATCCAACTCTAGTTCTTCACCACGACTTCGCCAGACGTTTTTTGTTTTTGTTTTCGTCGTTTTTTTTTTGAAAGTCGCCGGAGACCGCTGCTGTAATCGATGAAGACCGTCGGAGTTTATGAAGACCGCCGGAGTTTATGAGACCCCGGACTGCGTTTTCCTCCTGTTTTTTTTTTTTTTTTTAGAAATCGCCGCCTTTGCTGGAATTATTGCTGGAGTCCAAAGATCGCCGGGTCCGAGGTCCAAG
>NW_017618801.1:7500-10000 GCF_001879475.1 Ipomoea nil | reverse complement strand
GTTGCGGACTTATGGGGTACGAGGGTGCCTAAGTTGCGGACTTATGCGGAACGAGGGTGCCTAAGTTGCGGGCTTATGCGCAACGTTGGTGCCTAAGTTGCGGACTCATGCGGTACGAGGGTGCCGAGGTTGCGGAATTATGCGGTACGAGGGTGCCGAGGTTGCGGACTTATGCGGAACGAGGGTGCCGAGGTTGCGGAATTATGCGGTACGAGGGTGCCCAAGTTGCGGAAAGTTGCGGTACGAGGGTGCCCAAGTTGCGGAAAGTTGCGGTACGAGAGTGCCCAAGTTGCGGAAAGTTGCGGTACGAGAGTGCCCAAGTTGCGGAAAGTTGCGGTACGAGGGTGCCCAAGTTGCGGACTTATGCGGAACGAGGGTGCCGAGGTTGCGGACTTATGCGGTACAAGGGTGCCGAGGTTGCGGACTTATGCGGTACGAGGGTGCCGAGGTTGCGGACTTATGCGGTACGAGGGTGCCGAGGTTGCGGACTTATGCGGTACGAGGGTGCCGAGGTTGCGGACTTATGCGGTACGAGGGTGCCGAGGTTGCGGAAAGTTGCGGTACGGGTGTGCCGAGGTTGCGGAAAGTTGCGGTACGGGTGTGCCGAGGTTGCGGAAAGTTGCGGTACGGGTGGGCCGAGGTTGCGGAAAGTTGCGGTACGGGGGTGCCGAGGTTGCGGAAAGTTGCGGTACGGGGGTGCCGAGGTTGCGGAAAGTTGCGGTACGGGTGGGCCGACGTTGCGGAAAATTGCGGTACGGGTGGGCCGACGTTGCGGAAAATTGCGGTACGGGGGTGCCGAGGTTGCGGAAAGTTGCGGTACGGGTGGGCCGAGGTTGCGGAAAGTTGCGGTACGGGTGGGCCGAGGTTGCGGAAAATTGCGGTACGGGGGTGCCGAGGTTGCGGAAAGTTGCGGTACGAGGGTGCCCAAGTTGCGGACTTATGCGGTACGAGAGTGCCCAAGTTGCGGAAAATTGCGGTACGGGGGTGCCGAGGTTGCGGACTTATGCGGAACGGGTGTGCCGAGGTTGCGGAAAGTTGCGGTACGGGTGTGCTGAGGTTGCGGAAAGTTGCGGTACGAGGGTGCCGAGGTTGCGGAAAGTTGCGGTACGAGGGTGCCGAGGTTGCGGAAAGTTGCGGTACGAGGGTGCCCAAGTTGCGGACTTATGCGGAACGGGGGTGCCGAGGTTGCGGACTTATGCGGAACGAGGGTGCCGAGGTTGCGGACTTATGCGGAACGAGGGCGCCCAAATTGCGCACAGTTGCGGACGGATGCGGAAAATATCACGCAACAGAGGTTTACCCGCCTGCCACCCCAGTACTTTTACGACGGTTCTGTGTTATGCCTTGGCCTATGTCGTTTTACGTCGTTCTCGTGCCAAAATGGCATATACATTTGTTTTAGAGCTTATTGTACTATTTAATTAGTGAGGCAAACGATATGCCATATATTCCTCTCACATTCCCAACAATCCCAAGTACTTGGCTAAGTCAGACAAGGAACTTTGCGGACAGCTGGGCATAAATTTGGACATCGTCGTTTTCAATGAAATAATCATCCAAACGCTTTGAAATTTACCAAGCATTGTTAAAATGCTCTAAACTAAAGGACCATGCAATAACATTTGAAAAAAAATGCACGGAACCACCCGAAATGACCGTGTGATTTACGGGACAAACCGTGTCTACTGCTGTCACTGGGGTTTTTTTTTTTTTAACTACTATAGGGGGGGTATGGTAGTTGAGGTGCCGGTCGACTTTTTTCGGAACGTGTTGGGACGGGCCCCCCTCGTCCCGTAGGCCTCGTACGAGTGTTCCCGCCGCTCGTACGTATTATTGGGGACCGGCATAGACCCATCGGAGTCGCAAGGCGGGGCGGCGCACCGGACGGAGACGGACATGCAAAAAAACATCATTGGCACGTGAATTCGGTCAATCGAGCAAACGTGAATCTGCAATATACCGTCAGTAGGTTGTGAGTTGCCGAGGCACGTGTCCAATCGTCTAGTAAGCTGTTCGTTAACGAATTACGGTGCGCCGTAGGGGCGGAGGGCGGGCGTTCGCAATGAACCCGCCCAGCGTAGCGCAGTGCAGCGTACGTGTCGTCGGGCGTGGGGGTTGACCGACCTCGCAAGAGGATAGAAATATTGTATTGCTCGAGGCCTTTCATTCCTCGAGGGCTTCCTCCACAGCACTCGTTCGACGACACGTCCGGATCTGACCGAGACGGACATGCAAAAAAACGGCCGTGGAACAAGTTGGGCAAAAAAACAACCGTGAATCTGCAATATACCGTCAGTAGGCTTGTAAGTTACCGACACCAGTGTCCACCCGTCTAGTAAGCTGTCCGTTAAAGGATGATTGTGCGCTCGCTACGAATCTGCCCAAGCGCAACGGGCGTTGTCTTAGCGTCGGACTTGGGGGCTGACCCACCTCGCAAGAGGTATGGTGTTGTATTGATCGAGGACTTTCACTCCTCGAGGTCTTCCTCCACCCGATGGCG
>NW_017618800.1:15000-17500 GCF_001879475.1 Ipomoea nil | reverse complement strand
GAATTATGCGGTACGAGGGTGCCGAGGTTGCGGACTTATGCGGTACGAGGGTGCCCAAGTTGCGGAATTATGCGGTACGAGGGTGCCGAGGTTGCGGACTTATGCGGTACGAGGGTGCCCAAGTTGCGGAATTATGCGGTACGAGGGTGCCGAGGTTGCGGACTTATGCGGTACGAGGGTGCCCAAGTTGCGGACTTATGCGGAACGAGGGTGCCGAGGTTGCGGCATTATGCGGTACGAGGGTGCCCAAGTTGCGGACTTGTGCGGAACGAGGGTGCCCAAGTTGCGGACTTATGCGGAACGAGGGTGCCGAGGTTACGGAATTATGCGGTACGAGGGTGCCGAGGTTGCGGACTTATGCGGTACGAGGGTGCCCAAGTTGCGGAATTATGCGGTACGAGGGTGCCGAGGTTGCGGACTTATGCGGTACGAGGGTGCTTTAGTTGCGGAATTATGCGGTACGAGGGTGCCGAGGTTGCGGACTTATGCGGTGCCCAAGTTGCGGACTTATGCGGAACGAGGGTGCCGAGGTTGCGGACTTATGCGGTACGAGGGTGCCCAAGTTGCGGACTTATGCGGAACGAGGGTGCCGAGGTTGCGGCATTATGCGGTACGAGGGTGCCCAAGTTGCGGTACGAGAGTGCCCAAGTTGCGGAAAGTTGCGGTACGAGAGTGCCCAAGTTGCGGAAAGTTGCGGTACGAGGGTGCCCAAGTTGCGGACTTATGCGGAACGGGGAAACGAGGTTGCGGAATTATGCGGTACGAGGGTGCCCAAGTTGCGGACTTATGCGGAACGGGGGTGCCGAGGTTGCGGAATTATGCGGTACGAGGGTGCCCAAGTTGCGGAAAGTTGCGGTACGAGGGTGCCCAAGTTGCGGAAAGTTGCGGTACGAGGGTGCCCAAGTTGCGGAAAGTTGCGGTACGAGGGTGCCCAAGTTGCGGACTTATGCGGTACGGGGGTGCCGAGGTTGCGGAAAGTTGCGGAACGGGGTGGCCGAGGTTGCGGAAAGTTGCGGTACGGGTGTGCCGAGGTTGCGGAAAGTTGCGGTACGGGGGTGCCGAGGTTGCGGAAAGTTGCGGTACGGGGGTGCCGAGGTTGCGGAAAGTTGCGGTACGGGGGTGCCGAGGTTGCGGAAAGTTGCGGTACGGGTGTGCCGAGGTTGCGGAAAGTTGCGGTACGGGTGTGCCGAGGTTGCGGACTTATGCGGTACGAGGGCGCCGAGGTTGCGGAAAGTTGCGGTACGGGTGTGCCGAGGTTGCGGAAAGTTGCGGTACGGGGGTGCCGAGGTTGCGGAAAGTTGCGGTACGGGTGTGCCGAGGTTGCGGAAAGTTGCGAAACGGGGTGGCCGAGGTTGCGGAAAGTTGCGGTACGGGGGTGCCGAGGTTGCGGACTTATGCGGTACGAGGGCGCCCAAATTGCGCACAGTTGCGGACGGATGCGGAAAATATCACGCAACAGAGGTTCACCCGCCAGCCACCCCAGTACTTTTACGACGGTTCTGTGTTATGCCTTGGCCTATGTCGTTTTACGTCGTTCTCGTGCCAAAATGGCATATACATTTGTTTTAGAGCTTATTGTACTACTTAATTAGTGAGGCAAACGAAATGCCATATATTCCTCTCACATTCCCAACAATCCCAAGTACTTGGCTAAGTCAGACAAGGAACTTTGCGGACAGCTGGGCATAAATTTGGACATCGTCGTTTTCAATGAAATAATCATCCAAACGCTTTGAAATTTACCAAGCATTGTTAAAATGCTCTAAACTAAAGGACCATGCAATAACATTTGAAAAAAAATGCACGGAACCACCCGAAATGACCGTGTGATTTACGGGACAAACCGTGTCTACTGCTGTCACTGGGGTTTTTTTTTTTTAAACTACTATAGGGGGGGTATGGTAGTTGAGGTGCCGGTCGACTTTTTTCGGAACGTGTTGGGACGGGCCCCCCTCGTCCTGTAGGCCTCGTATGAGTGTTCCCGCCGCTCATACGTATTTTTGGGGACCGGCATAGACCCATCGGAGTCGGAAGGCGGGGCGGCGCACCACAGGACGGAGACGGACATGCAAAAAAACATCATTGGCACGTGAATTCGGTCAATCGAGCAAACGTGAATCTGCAATATACCGTCAGTAGGTTGTGAGTTGCCGAGGCACGTGTCCAATCGTCTAGTAAGCTGTTCGTTAACGAATTATGGTGCGCCGTAGGGGCGGAGGGCGGGCGTTCGCAATGAACCCGCCCAGCGTAGCGCAGTGCAGCGTACGTGCCGTCGGGCGTGGGGGTTGACCGACCTCGCAAGAGGATAGAAGTATTGTATTGCTCGAGGCATTTCATTCCTCGAGGGCTTCCTCCATAGCACTCGTTCGACGACACGTCCGGATCTGACCGAGACGGACATGCAAAAAAACGGCCGTGGAACAAGTTGGGCAAAAAAACAACCGTGAATCTGCGATATACTGTCAGTAGGCTTGTAAGTTACCGACACCAGTGTCCACCC
>NW_017618800.1:2500-5000 GCF_001879475.1 Ipomoea nil | reverse complement strand
CTCGGCACACCCGTACCGCAACTTTCCGCAACCTCGGCGCCCTCGTACCGCATAAGTCCGCAACCTCGGCACACCCGTACCGCAACTTTCCGCAACCTCGGCACACCCGTACCGCAACTTTCCGCAACCTCGGCACCCCCGTACCGCAACTTTCCGCAACCTCGGCACCCCCGTACCGCAACTTTCCGCAACCTCGGCACCCCCGTACCGCAACTTTCCGCAACCTCGGCACACCCGTACCGCAACTTTCCGCAACCTCGGCCACCCCGTTCCGCAACTTTCCGCAACCTCGGCACCCCCGTACCGCATAAGTCCGCAACTTGGGCACCCTCGTACCGCAACTTTCCGCAACTTGGGCACCCTCGTACCGCAACTTTCCGCAACTTGGGCACCCTCGTACCGCAACTTTCCGCAACTTGGGCACCCTCGTACCGCATAATTCCGCAACCTCGGCACCCCCGTTCCGCATAAGTCCGCAACTTGGGCACCCTCGTACCGCATAATTCCGCAACCTCGTTTCCCCGTTCCGCATAAGTCCGCAACTTGGGCACCCTCGTACCGCAACTTTCCGCAACTTGGGCACTCTCGTACCGCAACTTTCCGCAACTTGGGCACTCTCGTACCGCAACTTGGGCACCCTCGTACCGCATAATGCCGCAACCTCGGCACCCTCGTTCCGCATAAGTCCGCAACTTGGGCACCCTCGTACCGCATAAGTCCGCAACCTCGGCACCCTCGTTCCGCATAAGTCCGCAACTTGGGCACCCTCGTACCGCATAAGTCCGCAACCTCGGCACCCTCGTACCGCATAATTCCGCAACTAAAGCACCCTCGTACCGCATAAGTCCGCAACCTCGGCACCCTCGTACCGCATAATTCCGCAACTTGGGCACCCTCGTACCGCATAAGTCCGCAACCTCGGCACCCTCGTACCGCATAATTCCGTAACCTCGGCACCCTCGTTCCGCATAAGTCCGCAACTTGGGCACCCTCGTTCCGCACAAGTCCGCAACTTGGGCACCCTCGTACCGCATAATGCCGCAACCTCGGCACCCTCGTTCCGCATAAGTCCGCAACTTGGGCACCCTCGTACCGCATAAGTCCGCAACCTCGGCACCCTCGTACCGCATAATTCCGCAACTTGGGCACCCTCGTACCGCATAAGTCCGCAACCTCGGCACCCTCGTACCGCATAATTCCGCAACTTGGGCACCCTCGTACCGCATAAGTCCGCAACCTCGGCACCCTCGTACCGCATAATTCCGCAACTTGGGCACCCTCGTACCGCATAAGTCCGCAACCTCGGCACCCTCGTACCGCATAATTCCGTAACCTCGGCACCCTCGTTCCGCATAAGTCCGCAACTTGGGCACCCTCGTTCCGCACAAGTCCGCAACTTGGGTACACTCGTACCGCATAATTCCGCAACCTCGGCACCCTTGTTCCGCATAAGTCCGCAACTTAGGCACCCTCGTACCGCATGAGTCCGCAACTTAGGCACCCTCGTACCGCATGAGTCCGCAACTTAGGCACCCTCGTACCGCATGAGTCCGCAACTTAGGCACCCTCGTACCGCATGAGTCCGCAACTTAGGCACCCTCGTACCGCATGAGTCCGCAACTTAGGCACCCTCGTACCGCATGAGTCCGCAACTTAGGCACCCTCGTACCGCATGAGTCCGCAACTTAGGCACCCTCGTACCTCATCAGTCCGCAACTTGGGCACACTCGTTCCGCATGAGTCCGCAACTTAGGCACACTCGTTCCGCATATGCCCGCAACGTAGGCACACTCGTTCCGCATATGCCCGCAACGTAGGCACACCCGTTCCGCATAAGGCCGCAACTTCGGCACACTCGTTCCGCATAAGTCCGCAACTTAGGCACCCTTGTTCCGCACAAGTCCGCAACTTCGGCACACTCGTTCCGCAACTGTCCGCAAGTTAGGCACCCTTGCTCCGCATGAGTCCGCAACTGTCCGCAACTTAGGCACCCTCGTTGCGCAACTTAGGCACACTCGTTCCGCAACTGTCCGCAAGTTAGGCACCCTTGCTCCGCATAAGTCCGCAACTGTCCGCAACTTAGGCACCCTCGTTGCGCAACTTAGGCACCATCGTCCTGCATGAGTCCTCAACTTAGGCACACTCGTTCCGCATATGCCCGCAACGTAGGCACCATCGTTCCGCATAAGTCCGCAACATAGGCACGCTAGTTCCGCACAAGTCCGGCACTTAGGCACGCTCGTTCCGCACAAGTCCGCTACTTAGGCACACTCGTTCCGCATGAGTCCGCAACTTAGGCACACTCGTTCCGCATGAGTCCGCAACTTAGGCACACTCGTTCCGCATATGCCCGCAACGTAGGCACACTCGTTCCGCATATGCCCGCAACGTAGGCACACTCGTTCCGCATATGCCCGCAACGTAGGCACGCTCGTTCCGCACAAGTCCGGCACTTAGGCACGCTCGTTCCGCACAAGTCCGCTACTTAGGCACACTCGTT
>NW_017618799.1:0-13138 GCF_001879475.1 Ipomoea nil | reverse complement strand
CGCCACTCGATGAAGGTCGGACTCAGTTAGCGGAGGTGGATTAAAGAGAAATAAGAAGAAAACAATGGCGGGGGCACTGACCGCGCTATAGCGGTTTTCTAAAGAAAGAGAAAGCCTAAGAGTTGCCTCGACTGAGGGATCGGCGGAGGATAGATAGGAAAACAAGGAGCCTAGACCCTTTAGTCTGTTCTGTGTGAAAAAGCCAAAAGGAGTAGCCTCGACTGATGAGGGACTCTGCTGTAGGGAAGGATTTTAGGAATGAGAGGGCCAAGACACTGATTAGTCGTTTTGCTTGAAAAAGCCAAAAGGACATGACGTGCCTTCAACTTGAGGGACTCGGCGACAAGATTAAAAGAAAACGGCGGAAGCCACTGACCCTAAACCGTTATTTGTAAGAAAAATAAAAAAGCAATTCAAGGGAGTCAGCCGTTATCTAGACTGAGAGACTCTGTTGTGAAGAGATAGACAAGGTCTCAGATTCCCTTAGTCGTGTTTCCCCAGTTGAAACAAAGCCAAAATAGTGTACGCTCTTCAACTGACGGACTCGGACGAAGAAATTTAAAGAAACAACGGGTCAATGACATGACCCCTAAACTGTTTTAATAAAGAAAAAGCCTAAGGAGTCGGCCTCCGGACTGAGGGAACTCGGCCGTTGAGAAGGATAGGAATACAAGGACCCTACCCTTAGTCGTAGGTAGTGTTTCCCGTGAAAAAGCCAAAAGGAGTCGCGCTCAATCGAGGGATATCGGCCTGCGAGGGAGAAATTTAAGAAACAAACGGGCAGACCCGCTAAAACGTTTCTTTAATGAAAATAAAAAGCTAAGGAGTCGCCAGTCGATCTGATGGGACTCTGGGTGAGAAATTGAAAGAACAAGGGGGGCACTGACCCCTCTAATCTGTGTTTGAAAGGAAAAGAAACCCTAAGGAGCCGCCATCGAACTTAGGGACTGATTGCGCGAGAGAAGAAGAGATAGGAAACAAGGCGCCCAGACCCTTAGTCATTGTCCGGCTCGAAAAGGCCAAAAAGGAGTCGCCTCGATGAGGGACTCGGCGGAGAGCAATTAAGAAACCAGATGGGATTGGCACTTGTGAACCTAAACCTGGTTTCTAAAAAAGAAAAGCTTAAGGTAGTCGCCTCGACTAGTGGTTGAGAGTGATCTCGGACGAAGACGAGTATAGAAACAAAGGAGCGCAAGACACTTAGTTATTTTGCCGTTTGAAATAACGCAAAGGAGTCGCCTCGATGAGGGATCGGCGGAGAATTAAAACAAACAATGGCAATGCCCTAAAAACGTTTCTAAGAATAAAGAAAAAGCCTACGGAGTCGCCTCGAAACTGAGGGCACTCGGCCGAGAAGAGATAAGGAAAAAGGGCGAGACCCTTAGTCGTCGGGTTGTCGCGAGTTTGTTGTACGTTTCCATGAATTGAAAAAAGCCAAAAGGAATCGCCTCAATCTGAGGGGACTGGGAGAATCTTAAGAAACAAGTGGGGCACTGACCCCTAAACGCGTTTCTAAGAAAATAAAAAGCCTTAAGGAGTCGCCTCTCACTGAGGGGACCCTCGGTGAGAAATTAAGAGAAAACACTGGCGGCGGGCACTGACACCTAAATGTTCTCAAGAAAAGAAAAAAACCCTAAGGAGCCGCTCGACTGGAGGGATCTTTCCCGAGAGGAAGAGTAGGAATAGGAACCAAGGTCCAGACCCTTAGTCGTTTCCGTGAAAAAGCCAAAAGGAGTCGCCTCAACTGAGGACTCGACGAGAAATTAAAGAACAACGGGCACTGACCCTAAACCGTTTCTAAGAAAAAAAAGCCTAAGGAGTCGCCTCGACTGAGGGACTCGGCGAGAAGAGATAGGAAACAAGGGCCTAGACCCTTAGTCGTTTCCGTGAAAAAGCAAAAGGAGTCGCCTCGACTGAGGACTCGGCGAGAAATTAAAGAAACAACGGGGCACTGACCCTAAACCGTTTCTAAGAAAGAAAAAGCCTAAGGAGTCGCCTCGACTGAGGGACTCGGTGAGAAGAGATAGGAACAAGGGCCCAGACCTTAGTCGTTTCTGTGAAAAAGCAAAGGAGTCGCCTCGACTGAGGGACTCGGCGAGAAATTAAAGAAACAACGGGCACTGACCCTAAACTATTTCTAAGAAAAGAAAAAGCCTAAGGAGTCGCCTCGACTGAGGACTCGGCGAGAAGAGATAGGAAACAAGGGCCAGACCCTTAGTCGTTTCCGTGAAAAAGCCAAAAGGAGTCGCCTCGACTGAGGGACTCGGCGAGAAATTTAAAGAAACAACGGGGCACTGACCCAAACTGTTTCTAAGAAAAGAAAAAGCCTAAGGAGTCGCCTCGACTGAGGGACTCGGCGAGACGAGATAGGAAACAAGGGCCAGACCCTTAGACGTTCGTGAAAAAGCCAAAAGGAGTCGCCTCGACTGAGGGACTCGGCGAGAAATTAAAAAACAAAGGGCACTGACCTAAACCGTTTCTAAGAAAAGAAAAAGCCTAAGAGTCGCCTCGACTGAGGGACTCGGCGAGAAGAGATAGGAAACAAGGGCCGAGACCCTTAGTCGTTTCCGTGAAAAAGCCAAAAGGAATCGCCTCGATTGAGGGACTCGACGAGAAATTAAAGAAACAACGGGCACTGACCCTAAACTGTTTCTAAGAAAAGAAAAAGCCTAAGGAGTCGCCTCGACTGAGGGACTCGGCGAGAAGAGATAGGAAACAAGGGCCCAGACCCTTAGTCGTTTCCGCGAAAAGGCCAAAAGGAGTCGCCTCGACTGAGGACTCGGCGAGAAATTAAAGAAACAATGGGGCACTGACCTAAACCGTTTCTAAGAAAAGAAAAAGCTTAAGGAGTCGCCTCGACTGAGGGACTCGGCGAGACGAGATAGGAAACAAGGGCCAAGACCCTTAGTCATTTCCGTGAAAAAGCCAAAGGAGTCGCCTCGACTGAGGGACTCGGCGAGAAGAGATTAAAGAAGGGCCAAGACCGTTAGTCGTTCTGTGAAAAAGCCAAGGAGTCGCCTCAACTGAGGGACTCGGCGAGAAATTAAAGAAACAACGGGCACTGACCCTAAACCGTTTGTAAGAAAATAAAAAGCCTAAGAGTCGCCTCGACTGAGGGACTCGGTGAGAAGAGATAGGAACCAAGGTCCAGACCCTTAGTCGTTTCCGTGAAAAAGCCAAAAGGAGTCGCCTCAACTGAGGGACTCGACGAGAAATTAAAGAAACAACGGGCACTGACCCTAAACCGTTTTCTAAGAAAAGAAAAGCCTAAGGAGTCGCCTCGACTGAGGGACTCGCGAGAAGAGATAGGAACCAAGGGCCCAGACCCTTAGTCGTTTCCGTGAAAAAGCCAAAAGGAGTCGCCTCGACTGAGGACTCGGCGAGAAATTAAAGAAACAACGGGGCACTGACCCTAAACATTTCTAAGAAAAAAAAGCATAAGGAGTCGCCTCGACTGAGGGACTCGGAGAGACGAGTAGGAACAAGGGCTAGACCCTTAGTCGTTTCGGTGAAAAGCCAAAAGGAGTCGCCTGAGAGGACTCGGCGAGAAGAGATAGGAAAGAAGGGCCAAGACCGTTAGTCGTTTCTGTGAAAAAGCCAAAAGGAGTCGCCTCAACTGAGGGACTCGCGAGAAATTAAAGAAACAACGGGGCACTGACCCTAAACCGTTTGTAAGAAAATAAAAAGCCTAAGGAGTCGCCTCGACTGAGGGACTCAGTGAGCAAGAGATAGAACCAAGGTCTCAGACCCTTAGTCGTTTCCGTGAAAAAGCCAAAGGAGTCGCCTCAACTGAGGGACTCGACGAGAAATTAAAGAAACAACGGGCACTGACCCTAAACCGTTTCTAAGAAAAGAAAAGGCCTAAGGAGTCGCCTCGAATGAGGGACTCGGTGAGAAGAGATAGGAACCAAGGGCTCCAGAACCTGAAAAAGCCATAGGATCGCTCGACTGAGGGACTCGCGAGAAATTAAAGCCGCCAACATTCGAAGATAAGGTCGCCTCGAACTGAGGGACTCGGCGAGACGATAGGTACAAGGCTAGACCTTATGTTTCGGTGAAAGCAAAAGAGTCGCTACGACTGAGAAGAGATAGGAAGAAGGCCAGACGTTATCGTTCTGTGGCGATCGCCTTGGACCGCGATTAAAGTCCACGTTTTAGAAATAAAACTAAGGTGTCGACTGGGATCGTGAAGAGATAGAACCAGGTTCAGACCTTAGCATGGAGTCGGCCCTCCGACAGAATTAAAGAAACGGCTGACTAACTTTCTAAGAAAGGCTAGGATCGGAATGAGACGAAGAGATAGGAACCAAGGCCCAGACCCTTAGTCGTTTCTGCAAATAAGCCAAAAGGAGTCGCCTCGACTGAGGGACTCGGCGAGAAATAAAAGAAACAATGGGGCACTGACCCTAAACCGTTTCTAAGAAAAGAAAAAGCCTAAGGAGTCGCCTCGACTGAGGGACTCGGCGAGACTAGATAGGATACAAGGGCCTAGACCCTTAGTCGTTTCTGTGAAAAAGCCAAAAGGAGTAGCCTCGACTGAGGGACTCTGTGAGAAGAGATAGGAATGAAGGGCCAAGACCGTTAGTCGTTTCTGTGAAAAAGCCAAAAGGAGTCGCCTCAACTGAGGGACTCGGCGACAAATTAAAGAAACAACGGGGGCACTGACCCTAAACCGTTTGTAAGAAAATAAAAAGCCTAAGGAGTTGCCTCGACTGAGAGACTCTGTGTGAAGAGATAGGAACCAAGGTCTCAGACCCTTAGTCGTTTCCGTGAAAAAGCCAAAAAGAGTCGCCTCAACTGACGGACTCGACGAGAAATTAAAGAAACAACGGGCACTGACCCTAAACTGTTTCTAATAAAAGAAAAAGCCTAAGGAGTCGCCTCGACTGAGGGACTCGGCGAGAAGAGATAGGAAACAAGGACCCAAACCCTTAGTCGTTTCCGCGAAAAAGCCAAAACGAGTCGCCTCGACTGAGGGACTCGGCGAGAAATTAAAGAAACAATGGGGCACTGACCCTAAACCGTTTCTAAGAAAAGAAAAAGCCTAAGGAGTCGCCTCGACTGAGGGACTCGGCGAGAAGAGATAGGAAACAAGGGCCCAAACCCTTAGTCGTTTCCGTGAAAAAGCCAAAAGGAATCGCCTCGATTGAGGGACTCGGCGAGAAATTAAAGAAACAACGGGGCACTAACCCTAAACTGTTTCTAAGAAATGAAAAAGCCAATGGAGTCGCCTCGACTGAGGGACTCGGCGAAAAGAGATAGGAAACAAGGGCCCAGACCCTTAGTCGTTTCCGCGAAAAAGCCTAAAGGAGTCGCCTCGACTGAGGGACTCGGCGAGAAATTAAAGAAACAATGGGGCACAGACCATAAACCGTTTCTAAGACAAGAAAAAGCCTAAGGAGTCTCCTCGACTGAGGGACTCGGCGAGATGAGATAGGAAACAAGGGCCTAGACCCTTAGTCGTTTCCATGAAAAAACCAAAAGGAGTCGCCTTGACTGAGGGACTCTTCGAGAAGAGATAGGAAAGAAGGGCCAAGACCGTTAGTCGTTTCTGTGAAAAAGCCAAAAGGAATCGCCTCAACTGAGGGACTCGGCGAGAAATTTAAGAAACAACGGGGCACTGACCCTAAAACCGTTTCTAAGAAAATAAAAAGCCTAAGGAGTCGCCTCGACTGATGGACTCGGTGAGAAGAGATAGGAACCAAGGTCCCATACCCTTAGTCGTTTCCGTGAAAAAGCCAAAAGGAGTCGCCTCAATTGAGGGACTCGGCGAGAAATTTAAGAAACAACGGGGCACTGACCCTAAACCGTTTCTAAGAAAATAAAAAGCCTAAGGAGTCGCCTCGACTGAGGGACTCGGTGAGAAATTAAAGAAACAACGGGGCACTGACCCTAAACTGTTTCTAAGAAAAGAAAAACCCTAAGGAGCCGCCTCGACTGAGGGACTCGGCGAGAAGAGATAGGAAACAAGGGCCCAGACCCTTAGTCATTTCCGCGAAAAGGCCAAAAGGAGTCGCCTCGACTGAGGGACTCGGCGAGAAATTAAAGAAACAATGGGGCACTGACCCTAAACCGTTTCTAAGAAAAGAAAAAGCTTAAGGAGTCGCCTCGACTGAGGGACTCGGCGAGACGAGATAGGAAACAAGGGCCAAGACCCTTAGTCATTTCCGTGAAAAAGCCAAAAGGAGTCGCCTCGACTGAGGGACTCGGCGAGAAATTAAACAAACAATAGGGCACTGACCCTAAACCGTTTCTAAGAAAAGAAAAAGCCTACGGAGTCGCCTCGAATGAGGGACTCGGCGAGAAGAGATAGGAAACAAGGGCCGAGACCCTTAGTCGTTTCCGTGAAAAAGCCAAAAGGAATCGCCTCGATTGAGGGACTCGACGAGAAATTAAAGAAACAACGGGGCACTGACCCTAAACTGTTTCTAAGAAAAGAAAAAGCCTAAGGAGTCGCCTCGACTGAGGGACTCGGCGAGAAGAGATAGGAAACAAGGGCCCAGACCCTTAGTCATTTCCGCGAAAAGGCCAAAAGGAGTCGCCTCGACTGAGGGACTCGGCGAGAAATTAAAGAAACAATGGGGCACTGACCCTAAACCATTTCTAAGAAAAGAAAAAGCTTAAGGAGTCGCCTCGACTGAGGGACTCGGCGAGACGAGATAGGAAACAAGGGCCAAGACCCTTAGTCATTTCCGTGAAAAAGCCAAAAGGAGTCGCCTCGACTGAGGGACTCGGCGAGAAATTAAAGAAACAATGGGGCACTGACCCTAAACCGTTTCTAAGAAAAGAAAAAGCCTAAGGAGTCGCCTCGACTGAGGGACTCGGCGAGAAGAGATAGGAAACAAGGGCCCAAACCCTTAGTCGTTTCCGTGAAAAAGCCAAAAGGAATCGCCTCGATTGAGGGACTCGGCGAGAAATTAAAGAAACAACGGGGCACTAACCCTAAACTGTTTCTAAGAAATGAAAAAGCCAATGGAGTCGCCTCGACTGAGGGACTCGGCGAAAAGAGATAGGAAACAAGGGCCCAGACCCTTAGTCGTTTCCGCGAAAAAGCCTAAAGGAGTCGCCTCGACTGAGGGACTCGGCGAGAAATTAAAGAAACAATGGGGCACAGACCATAAACCGTTTCTAAGACAAGAAAAAGCCTAAGGAGTCTCCTCGACTGAGGGACTCGGCGAGATGAGATAGGAAACAAGGGCCTAGACCCTTAGTCGTTTCCATGAAAAAACCAAAAGGAGTCGCCTTGACTGAGGGACTCTTCGAGAAGAGATAGGAAAGAAGGGCCAAGACCGTTAGTCGTTTCTGTGAAAAAGCCAAAAGGAATCGCCTCAACTGAGGGACTCGGCCGAGAAATTTAAGAAACAACGGGCACTGACCCTAAACCGTTTCTAAGAAAATAAAAAGCCTAAGGAGTCGCCTCGACTGATGGACTCGGTGAGAAGAGATAGGAACCAAGGTCCCATACCCTTAGTCGTTTCCGTGAAAAAGCCAAAAGGAGTCGCCTCAATTGAGGGACTCGGCGAGAAATTTAAGAAACAACGGGCACTGACCCTAAACCGTTTCTAAGAAAATAAAAAGCCTAAGGAGTCGCCTCGACTGAGGGACTCGGTGAGAAATTAAAGAAACAACGGGGCACTGACCCTAAACTGTTTCTAAGAAAAGAAAAACCCTAAGGAGCCGCCTCGACTGAGGGACTCGGCGAGAAGAGATAGGAAACAAGGGCCCAGACCCTTAGTCATTTCCGCGAAAAGGCCAAAAGGAGTCGCCTCGACTGAGGGACTCGGCGAGAAATTAAAGAAACAATGGGGCACTGACCCTAAACCGTTTCTAAGAAAAGAAAAAGCTTAAGGAGTCGCCTCGACTGAGGGACTCGGCGAGACGAGATAGGAAACAAGGGCCAAGACCCTTAGTCATTTCCGTGAAAAAGCCAAAAGGAGTCGCCTCGACTGAGGGACTCGGCGAGAAATTAAACAAACAATAGGGCACTGACCCTAAACCGTTTCTAAGAAAAGAAAAAGCCTACGGAGTCGCCTCGAATGAGGGACTCGGCGAGAAGAGATAGGAAACAAGGGCCGAGACCCTTAGTCGTTTCCGTGAAAAAGCCAAAAGGAATCGCCTCGATTGAGGGACTCGACGAGAAATTAAAGAAACAACGGGGCACTGACCCTAAACTGTTTCTAAGAAAAGAAAAAGCCTAAGGAGTCGCCTCGACTGAGGGACTCGGCGAGAAGAGATAGGAAACAAGGGCCCAGACCCTTAGTCATTTCCGCGAAAAGGCCAAAAGGAGTCGCCTCGACTGAGGGACTCGGCGAGAAATTAAAGAAACAATGGGGCACTGACCCTAAACCATTTCTAAGAAAAGAAAAAGCTTAAGGAGTCGCCTCGACTGAGGGACTCGGCGAGACGAGATAGGAAACAAGGGCCAAGACCCTTAGTCATTTCCGTGAAAAAGCCAAAAGGAGTCGCCTCGACTGAGGGACTCGGCGAGAAGAGATTGGAAAGAAGGGCCAAGACCGTTAGTCGTTTCTGTGAAAAAGCCAAAAGGAGTCGCCTCAACTGAGGGACTCGGCGAGAAATTAAAGAAACAACGTGGCACTGACCCTAAACCGTTTGTAAGAAAATAAAAAGCCTAAAGAGTCGCCTCGACTGAGGGACTCGGTGAGAAGAGATAGGAACCAAGGTCTCAGACCCTTAGTCGTTTCCGTGAAAAAGCCAAAAGGAGTCGCCTCAACTGAGGGACTCGACGAGAAATTAAAGAAACAACGGGGCACTGACCCTAAACCGTTTCTAAGAAAAGAAAAGGCCTAAGGAGTCGCCTCGAATGAGGGACTCGGTGAGAAGAGATAGGAACCAAGGGCCCAGACCCTTAGTCGTTTCCGTGAAAAAGCCAAAAGGAGTCGCCTCGACTGAGGGACTCGGCGAGAAATTAAAGAAACAACGGGGCACTGACCCTAAACCATTTCTAAGAAAAAAAAAGCATAAGGAGTCGCCTCGACTGAGGGACTCGGCGAGACGAGTAGGATACAAGGGCCTAGACCCTTAGTCGTTTCGGTGAAAAAGCCAAAAGGAGTCGCCTCGACTGAGGGACTCGGCGAGAAGAGATAGGAAAGAAGGGCCAAGACCGTTAGTCGTTTCTGTGAAAAAAGCCAAAAGGAGTCGCCTCAACTGAGGGACTCAGCGAGAAATTAAAGAAACAACGGGGCACTGACCCTAAACCGTTTGTAAGAAAATAAAAAGCCTAAGGAGTCGCCTCGACTGAGGGACTCGGTGAGAAGAGATAGGAACCAAGGTCTCAGACCCTTAGTCGTTTCCGTGACAAAGCCAAATGGAGTGGCCTCAACTGAGGGACTCGACGAGAAATTAAAGAAACAACGGGGCACTGACCCTAAACCATTTCTAAGAAAAGAAAAAGCCTAAGGAGTCGCCTCGAATGAGGGACTCGGTGAGAAGAGATAGGAACCAAGGGCCCAGACCCTTAGTCGTTTCCGTGAAAAAGCCAAAAGTAGTCGCCTCGACTGAGGGACTCGGCGAGAAATTAAAGAAACAATGGGAACTGACCCTAAACCATTTCTAAGAAAAGAAAAAGCCTAAGGAGTCGCCTCGACTGAGGGACTCGGCGAGAAGAGATAGGAAATAAGGGCCCAGACCCTTAGTCGTTTCTGCAAATAAGCCAAAAGGAGTCGCCTCGACTGAGGGACTCGGCGAGAAATAAAAGAAACAATGGGGCACTGACCCTAAACCGTTTCTAAGAAAAGAAAAAGCCTAAGGAGTCGCCTCGACTGAGGGACTCGGCGAGACTAGATAGGAAACAAGGGCCTAGACCCTTAGTCGTTTCCGTGAAAAATGCCAAAAGGAGTAGCCTCGACTGAGGGACTCTGTGAGAAGAGATAGGAATGAAGGGCCAAGACCGTTAGTCGTTTCTGTGAAAAAGCCAAAAGGAGTCGCCTCAACTGAGGGACTCGGCGACAAATTAAAGAAACAACGGGGCACTGACCCTAAACCGTTTGTAAGAAAATAAAAAGCCTAAGGAGTCGCCTCGACTGAGAGACTCTGTGTGAAGAGATAGGAACCAAGGTCTCAGACCCTTAGTCGTTTCCGTGAAAAGCCAAAAAGAGTCGCCTCAACTGACGGACTCGACGAGAAATTAAAGAAACAACGGGGCACTGACCCTAAACTGTTTCTAATAAAAGAAAAAGCCTAAGGAGTCGCCTCGACTGAGGGACTCGGCGAGAAGAGATAGGAAACAAGGACCCAAACCCTTAGTCGTTTCCGCGAAAAAGCCAAAACGAGTCGCCTCGACTGAGGGACTCGGCGAGAAATTAAAGAAACAATGGGGCACTGACCCTAAACCGTTTCTAAGAAAAGAAAAAGCATAAGGAGTCGCCTCGACTGAGGGACTCGGCGAGAAGAGATAGGAAACAAGGGCCCAAACCCTTAGTCGTTTCCGTGAAAAAGCCAAAAGGAATCGCCTCGATTGAGGGACTCGGCGAGAAATTAAAGAAACAACGGGGCACTAACCCTAAACTGTTTCTAAGAAATGAAAAAGCCAATGGAATCGCCTCGACTGAGGGACTCGGCGAAAAGAGATAGGAAACAAGGGCCCAGACCCTTAGTCGTTTCCGCGAAAAAGCCTAAAGGAGTCTCCTCGACTGAGGGACTCGGCGAGATGAGATAGGAAACAAGGGCCTAGACCCTTAGTCGTTTCCATGAAAAAACCAAAAGGAGTCGCCTTGACTGAGGGACTCTGCGAGAAGAGATAGGATAGAAGGGCCAAGACCGTTAGTCGTTTCTGTGAAAAGCCAAAAGGAATCGCCTCAACTGAGGGACTCGGCGAGAAATTTAAGAAACAACGGGGGCACTGACCCTAAACCGTTTCTAAGAAAATAAAAAGCCTAAGGAGTCGCCTCGACTGATGGACTCGGTGAGAAGAGATAGGAACCAAGGTCCCATACCCTTAGTCGTTTCCGTGAAAAAGCCAAAAGGAGTCGCCTCAATTGAGGGACTCGGCGAGAAATTTAAGAAACAACGGGGCACTGACCCTAAACCGTTCTAAGAAAATAAAAAGCCTAAGGAGTCGCCTCGACTGAGGGACTCGGTGAGAAATTAAAGAAACAACGGGGCACTGACCCTAAACTGTTTCTAAGAAAAGAAAAACCCTAAGGAGCCGCCTCGACTGAGGGATTCGGCGAGAAGAGATAGGAAACAAGGGCCCAGACCCTTAGTCGTTTCCGTGAAAAAGCCAAAAGGAATCGCCTCGATTGAGGGACTCGGCGAGAAATTAAAGAAACAACGGGGCACTAACCCTAAACTGTTTCTAAGAAAAGAAAAAGCCTATGGAGTCGCCTCGACTGAGGACTCGGCGAAAAGAGATAGGAAACAACGGCCCAGACCCTTAGTCGTTTCCCGCGAAAAAGCCAAAAGGAGTCGCCTCGACTGAGGGACTCGGCGAGAAATTAAAGAAACAATGGGCACTGACCCTAAACCGTTTCTAAGACAAGAAAAAGCCTAAGGAGTCTCCTCGACTGAGGGACCGGCGAGATGAGATAGGAAACAAGGGCCTAGACCCTTAGTCGTTTCCATGAAAAAACCAAAAGAGTCGCCTTGACTGAGGGACTCTGCGAGAAGAGATAGGAAAGAAGGGCCAAGACCGTTAGCCGTTTCTGTGAAAAAGCCAAAAGGAATCGCCTCAACTGAGGGACTCGGCGAGAAATTTAAGAAACAACGGGGGCACTGACCGTAAACCGTTTCAAAGAAAATAAAAAGCCTAAGGAGTCGCCTCGACTGATGACTCGGTGAGAAGAGATATGGAACCAAGGTCCCAGACCCTTAAGTCGTTTCCGTGAAGAAGCCAAAAGGAGTCGCCTCAATTGAGGGACTCGGCGAGAAATTTAAGAAACAACGGGGCACTGACCCCTAAACCGTTTCTAAGAAATAGAAAGCCTAAGGAGTCGCCTCGACTGAGGGACTCGCGAGAAATTAAAGAAACAACGGGGCACTGACCCTAAACTGTTTCTAAGAAAAGAAAAAGCCTAAGGAGTCGCCTCGACTGAGGGACTCGGCGGAGAAGAGATAGGAAACAAGGGCCCAGACCCTTAGTCGTTTCCGCGAAAAAGCCAAAAGGAGTCGCCTCGACTGAGGGACTCGGCGAGAAATTAAAGAAACAAAGGGGCACTGACCCTAAACTGTTTCTAAGAAAAGAAAAAGCCTAAGGAGTCGCCTCGACTGAGGGACTCGGCGAGACGAGATATTAAACAAGGGCCCAGACCCTTAGTCGTTAAAGTGAAAAAGCCAAAAGGAGTCGCCTCGACTGAGGGACTCGGCGAGAAATTAAACAAACAACAGGGCACTGACCCTAAACTGTTTCTAAGAAAAGAAAAAGCCTACGGAGTCGCTTCGACTGAGGGACTCGGCTAGAAGAGATAGGAAACAAGGGGCCGAGACCCTTAGTCGTTTCCGTGAAAAAGCCATAAGGAATCGCCTCGATTGAGGGACTCGGCGAGAAATTAAAAGAAATAACGGGGCACTGACCCTAAACTGTTTCTAAGAAAAGAAAAAGCCTAAGGAGTCGCCTCGACTGAGGGACTCGGCGAGAAGAGATAGGAAACAAGGACCCAAACCTTAGTCGTTTCCGCGAAAAAGCCAAAACGAGTCGCCTCGACTGAGGGACTCGGCGAGAAATTAAAGAAACAATGGGGCACTGACCCTAAACCGTTTCTAAGAAAAGAAAAAGCCTAAGAGTCGCCTCGACTGAGGGACTCGGCGAGAAGAGATAGGAAACAAGGGCCCAAACCCTTAGTCGTTTCCGTGAAAAAGCCAAAAGGAATCGCCTCGATTGAGGGACTCGGCGAGAAATTAAAGAAACAACGGGGCACTAACCCTAAACTGTTTCTAAGAAATGAAAAAGCCAATGGAGTCGCCTCGACTGAGGGACTCGGCGAAAAGAGATAGGAAACAAGGGCCCAGACCCTTAGTCGTTTCCGCGAAAAAGCCTAAAGGAGTCGCCTCGACTGAGGGACTCGGCGAGAAATTAAAGAAACAATGGGGCACAGACCCTAAACCGTTTCTAAGACAAGAAAAGCCTAAGGAGTCTCCTCGACTGAGGGACTCGGCGAGATGAGATAGGAAACAAGGGCCTAGA
>NW_017618798.1:0-2500 GCF_001879475.1 Ipomoea nil | reverse complement strand
TTGTTTTAGAGCTTATTGTACTATTTAATTAGTGAGGGCAAACGATATGCCATATATTCCTCTCACATTCCCAACAATCCCAAGTACTTGGCTAAGTCAGACAAGGAACTTTGCGGACAGCTGGGCATAAAATTTGGACATCGTCGTTTTCAATGAAATAATCATCCAAAACGCTTTGAAATTTACCAAGCATTGTTAAAATGCTCTAAACTAAAGGACCATGCAATAACATTTGAAAAAAAATGCACGGAACCACCGAAATGACCGTGTGATTTACGGGACAAAACCGTGTCTACTGCTGTCACCTGGGTTTTTTTTTTTTTTAACTACTATAGGGGGGGTATGGTAGTTGAGGTGCCGGTCGACTTTTTTTCGGAACGTGTTGGGACGGGCCCCCCTCGTCCCGTAGGCCTCGTACGAGTGTTCCCGCCGCTCGTACGTATTATTGGGGACCGGCATAGACCCATCGGAGTCGCAAGGCGGGGCGGCGCACCGGACGGAGACGGACATGCAAAAAAACATCATTTGCACGTGAATTCGGTCAATCGAGCAAACGTGAATCTGCAATATACCGTCAGTAGTTGTGAGTTGCCGAGGCACGTGTCCAATCGTCTAGTAAGCTGTTCGTTAACGAATTACGGTGCGCCGTAGGGGCGGAGGGCGGGCGTTCGCAATGAACCCGCCCAGCGTAGCGCAGTGCAGCGTACGTGTCGTCGGGCGTGGGGGTTGACCGACCTCGCAAGAGGATAGAAATATTGTATTGCTCGAGGCCTTTCATTCCTCGAGGGCTTCCTCCACAGCACTCGTTCGACGACACGTCCGGATCTGACCGAGACGGACATGCAAAAAAACGGCCGTGGAACAAGTTGGGCAAAAAAACAACCGTGAATCTGCAATATACCGTCAGTAGGCTTGTAAGTTACCGACACCAGTGTCCACCCGTCTAGTAAGCTGTCCGTTAAAGGATGATTGTGCGCTCGCTACGAATCTGCCAAGCGCAACGGGCGTTGTCTTAGCGTCGGACTTGGGGGCTGACCACCTCGCAAGAGGTATGGTGTTGTATTGATCGAGGACTTTCACTCCTCGAGGTCTTCCTCCACCCGATGGCGCGACGGACTCACAACCAATGCGTACGGCGAGATGGAAATTCGGTAGTTACCTTTCGTAACTATCGACGCGGGGCACTGAGGGAGACGGACATGCAAAAAAACGTCGTTGCGCGCGGGTTGTCGGTCAATCGAGCAACCGTGAATCTGCAACATACCGTAGTAGGTTGTGAGTTACCGAGACCCGTTTCCAACCGTCTAGTAAGCTGTTCGTTAGAGGATGATTGTGCTCCGGACGGACGTGGGGGCTGACCCACCTCGCAAGAGGTATGGTATTGCATTGATCGAGGGATTCCACTCCTCGAGGGCTTCCTCCACCTCACCCGATGGCGAGACGGACTCACAACCAATGTGAGCGGCGAGATGGGAATTCAAGGGTTACCTTTCGTACCTATCGACGCGGGGCGTTCCTGCCGTGACGGCCAGCATCGGTGGGACTCGTGCACGGATTCGTCCGGGCCGGGTTCCTATCGATCCTCGGCTAAGCGATTGGGGCGTTTTTTGCGACGCGAGACGGTGCGTGAGTGGTTATCGGCGTGTGCGGTCAGGTTGGATCCCTGCTCGAGCAGCGACGTCCTGCCAAGCACGCCTCTTCATACAAGACGACACAAGGGCGCAAGGCCTTGGTCGCACGACGGTTTCCTGTGTTGCATACCTCGCACGGCACTGACGGCTTAACGTATTTGCATTTCGTTGCGCGCTCGTCTTCGCAACACGCGTGGATTTTGGCGCGGACGAACGGAGAAGGCATCGCCACGTTCCACGGTCGTCGCGAATCGTCGCGGCGGCCTTGGCACGAGGCGACTGTCCGAGCTCTCGGATTCGGTCCACCTTGAGGGCAAGGGGCGTCGAGCTCCAATCTGCCCGTCCCGACGCGTTTTGTACGACTCAAACTGTCGCCTCGAGCTAGCCAGCGGTCGTTCTCGTCGCCAATCCCTCGTTCCTAGGAGCGAGCGGAGACGGGGGCGTACCGTCGGTCTCGTGCGGCAGCGACGTCGTCGAGGAATGCTACCTGGTTGATCCTGCCAGTAGTCATATGCTTGTCTCAAAGATTAAGCCATGCATGTGTAAGTATGAACTAATTCAGACTGTGAAACTGCGAATGGCTCATTAAATCAGTTATAGTTTGTTTGATGGTACCTACTACTCGGATAACCGTAGTAATTCTAGAGCTAATACGTGCAACAAACCCCGACTTCTGGAAGGGATGCATTTATTAGATAAAAGGTCGACGCGGGCTTTGCCCGTTGCTGCGATGATTCATGATAACTCGACGGATCGCACGGCCTTAGCGCCGGCGACGCATCATTCAAATTTCTGCCCTATCAACTTTCGATGGTAGGATAGTGGCCTACCATGGTGGTGACGGGTGACGGAGAATTAGGGTTCGATTC
>NW_017618797.1:10000-14301 GCF_001879475.1 Ipomoea nil | reverse complement strand
ATTGGCGACGAGAACGACCGCTGGCTAGCTCGAGGCGACAGTTTGAGTCGTACAAAACGCGTCGGGACAGGCAGATTGGAGCTCGACGCCCCTTGCCCTCAAGGTGGACCGAATCCGAGAGCTCGGACAGTCGCCCTCGTGCCAAGGCCGCCGCGACAATTCGCGACGACCGTGGAACGTGGCGATGCCTTCTCCGTTCGTCCCGCGCAAAATCCACGCGTGTGCGAAGACGCGCGCGCGACGAAATGCGAATACGTTAAGCCGTCAGTGCCGTGCGAGGTATGCAACACAGGAAACCGTCGTGCGACCAAGGCCTTGCGCGCTTGTGTCGTCTTGTATGAAGAGGCGTGCTTGGCAGGACGTCGCTGCTCGAGCAGGGATCCAACCTGACCGCACACGCCGATAACCACTCACGCACCGTCTCGCATCGCAAAAAACGCCCCAATCGCTTAGCCGAGGATCGACAGGAACCCGGCCCGGACGAATCCGTGCACGAGTCCCCACCGATGCTGGCCGTCACGGAAGGAACGCCCCGCGTCGATAGGTACGAAAGGTAACCCTTGAATTCCCATCTCGCCGCTCGCATTGGTTGTGAGTCCGTCTCGCCATCGGGTGAGGTGGAGGAAGCCCTCGAGGAGTGGAATCCCTCGATCAATGCAATACCATACCTCTTGCGAGGTGGGTCAGCCCCCACGTCCGTCCGGAGCACAATCATCCTTTAACGAACAGCTTACTAGACGGTTGGAAACGGGTCTCGGTAACTCACAACCTACTACGGTATGTTGCAGATTCACGGTTGCTCGATTGACCCACAACCCCGCGCCAACGACGTTTTTTTGCATGTCCGCCTCCCTCAGTGCCCCGCGTCGATAGTTACAAAAGGTAACTACCGAATTTCCATCTCGCCGTACGCATTGGTTGTGAGTCCGTCGCGCCATCGGGTGGAGGAAGACCTCGAGGAGTGAAAGTCCTCGATCAATACAACACCATACCTCTTGCGAGGTGGGTCAGCCCCCAAGTCCGACGCTAAGACAACGCCCGTTGCGCTTGGGCAGATTCGTAGCGAGCGCACAATCATCCTTTAACGGAGAGCTTACTAGACGGGTGGACACTGGTGTCGGTAACTTACAAGCCTACTGACGGTATATTGCAGATTCACGGTTGTTTTTTTGCCCAACTTGTTCCACGGCCGTTTTTTTGCATGTCCGTCTCGGTCAGATTCGGACGTGTCGTCGAACGAGTGCTATGGAGGAAGCCCTCGAGGAATGAAAGGCCTCGAGCAATACAATACTTCTATCCTCTTGCGAGGTCGGTCAACCCCCACGCCCGACGACACGTACGCTGCACTGCGCTACGCTGGGCGGGTTCATGCGAACGCCCGCCCTCCGCCCCTACGGCGCACCGTAATTCGTTAACGAACAGCTTACTAGACGATTGGACACGTGCCTCGGCAACTCACAACCTACTGACGGTATATTGCAGATTCACGTTTGCTCGATTGACCGAATTCACGTGCCAATGATGTTTTTTTGCATGTCCGTCTCCGTCCGGTGCGCCGCCCCGCCTTGCGACTCCGATGGGTCTATGCCGGTCCCCAATAATACGTACGAGCGGCGGGAACACTCGTACGAGGCCTACGGGACGAGGGGGCCCGTCCCAACACGTTCCGAAAAAAGTCGACCGGCACCTCAACTACCATACCCCCCCTATAGTAGTTAAAAAAAAAAAAACCCCAGTGACAGCAGTAGACACGGTTTGTCCCGTAAATCACACGGTCATTTCGGGTGGTTCCGTGCATTTTTTTTCAAATGTTATTGCATGGTCCTTTAGTTTAGAGCATTTTAACAATGCTTGGTAAATTTCAAAGCGTTTGGATGATTATTTCATTGAAAACGACGATGTCCAAATTTATGCCCAGCTGTCCGCAAAGTTCCTTGTCTGACTTAGCCAAGTACTTGGGATTGTTGGGAATGTGAGAGGAATATATGGCATTTCGTTTGCCTCACTAATTAAGTAGTACAATAAGCTCTAAAACAAATGTATATTCCATTTTGGCACCGAGAACGACGTAAAACGACATAGGCCAAGGCATAACACACAACCGTCGTAAAAGTACTGGGGCGGCAGGCGGGTAAACCTCTGTTGCGTGAGATTTTCCGCATCCGTCCGCAACTGTGCGCACTTTGGGCGCCCTCGTTCCGCATAAGTCCGCAACTTGGGCGACCGCGTTCCGCATAAGTCCGCAACCTCGGCACACCCGTACCGCAACTTTCCGCAACCTCGGCCACCCCGTTCCGCAACTTTCCGCAACCTCGGCCACCCCGTTCCGCAACTTTCCGCAACCTCGGCCACCCCGTTCCGCAACTTTCCGCAACCTCGGCCACCCCGTTCCGCAACTTTCCGCAACCTCGGCCACCCCGTTCCGCAACTTTCCGCAACCTCGGCACACCCGTACCGCAACTTTCCGCAACCTCGGCACCCCCGTACCGCAACTTTCCGCAACCTCGGCCACCCCGTTCCGCAACTTTCCGCAACCTCGGCACACCCGTACCGCAACTTTCCGCAACTTGGGCACCCTCGTACCGCATAAGTCCGCAACCTCGGCACCCTCGTACCGCATAATTCCGCAACTTGGGCACCCTCGTACCGCAACTTTCCGCAACCTCGGCACCCCCGTTCCGCATAAGTCCGCAACTTGGGCACCCTCGTACCGCAACTTTCCGCAACTTGGGCACCCCCGTACCGCAACTTTCCGCAACTTGGGCACCCTCGTACCGCAACTTTCCGCAACTTGGGCACTCTCGTACCGCAACTATCCGCAACTTAGGCACCCTCGTACCGCAACTTTCCGCAACCTCGGCCACCCCCGTTCCGCATAAGTCCGCAACTTGGGCACCCTCGTACCGCAACTTTCCGCAACTTGGGCACTCTCGTGCCGCAACTTTCCGCAACTTGGGCACCCTCGTACCGCATAATTCCGCAACTTGGGCACCCTCGTACCGCATAATTCCGCAAACCTCGGCACCCTCGTTTCCGCATAAGTCCGCAACTTGGGCACCCTCGTACCGCATAATTCCGCAACCTCGGCACCCTCGTTCCGCATAAGTCCGCAACTTGGGCACCCTCGTACCGCATAAGTCCGCAACCTCGGCACCCTCGTTCCGCATAAGTCCGCAACTTGGGCACCCTCGTACCGCATAAGTCCGCAACCTCGGCCACCCTCGTTCCGGCATAAGTCCGCAACTTGGGCACCCTCGTACCGCATAAGTCCGCAACCTCGGCACCCTCGTACCGCATAATTCCGCAACTTGGGCACCCTCGTACCGCATAAGTCCGCAACCTCGGCACCCTCGTACCGCATAATTCCGCAACCTCGGCACCCTCGTTCCGCATAAGTCCGCAAACTTGGGTACACTCGTACCGCATAATTCCGCAACCTCGGCACCCTTGTTCCGCATAAGTCCGCAACTTAGGCACCCTCGTTGCGCAACTTAGGCACCCTCGTACCGCATGAGTCCGCAACTTAGGCACCCTCGTACCGCATAAGTCCGCAACTTAGGCACCCTCGTACCGCATCAGTCCGCAACTTGGGCACACTCGTTCCGCATGAGTCCGCAACTTAGGCACCCTCGTACCGCATAAGTCCGCAACTTAGGCACCCTCGTACCGCATCAGTCCGCAACTTGGGCACCCTCGTACCGCATAAGTCCGCAACTTAGGCACCCTCGTACCGCCATCAGTCCGCAACTTGGGCACCCTCGTACCGCATAATTCCGCAACCTCGGCACCCTCGTTCCGCATAAGTCCGCAACTTGGGCACCCTCGTTCCGCACAAGTCCGCACCTTGGGTACACTCGTACCGCATAATTCCGCAACCTCGGCACCCTTGTTCCGCATAAGTCCGCAACTTAGGCACCCTCGTTGCGCAACTTAGGCACCCTCGTACCGCATGAGTCCGCAACTTAGGCACCCTCGTACCGCATAAGTCCGCAACTTAGGCACCCTCGTACCGCATCAGTCCGCAACTTGGGCACACTCGTTCCGCATGAGTCCGCAACTTAGGCACACTCGTTCCGCATATGCCCGCAACTTAGGCACCCTCGTACCGCATCAGTCCGCAACTTGGGCACACTCGTTCCGCATGAGTCCGCAACTTAGGCACACTCGTTCCGCATATGCCCGCAACGTAGGCACACTCGTTCCGCATAAGGCCGCAACTTCGGCACACTCGTTCCGCATAAGTCCGCAACTTAGGCACCCTTGTTCCGCACAAGTCCGCAACTTCGGCACACTCGTTCCGC